>NW_028189447.1:0-23079 GCF_048542155.1 Nylanderia fulva | reverse complement strand
TAATTAAAAATTTTTGTTTTTTTCTTTTGGGGATTGATGGTGACAGCAAAAAGAGAGAATTAGAAAAAAACAAAATTTTATTAATATATAAAATAAAAATGTATATTAAAATTTTCCTTCTTTATGTGACTCCTTGATATGGGCAATATAAAAATCACTGTCTGTTACGTAATATTTCTAATTGACCAATATTTATGTTTATTGGTATTATGGTTTATTTATTCTCGCACATTCTATTAAAGATTATTTTACTTCGCCGTACTACCTTTGGGGGAGTTCTCATTTTATATATATAACTTTATTTAACTTCTTTTTCATTATAAAAATATAATACAAAATCAACTAATCTGTAGCAATGCTTTAGCTCGTATATAACAACTACATAATAAATTATTAAATATTACGAGGCCATGTGTAACGAGCAAATAAAAAATTATATAAATTAAGATTTAGAAAGACAGGCCAACTATAACGAGCATATTAAATTAGTGAGAGATGTAATGTCAACACATAATTACTTTATTTCTTAGTAAAATACAATGATATAATAAAAAAATAAACGTTTCGGCTGTTACCTCAGCCTTCTTCAGTAAATAAAAAAAACGATAAAAAATTCTTTTAAATAAAGTTACAATATTACGCATTAGAGTCTATTTTTTAATGAACCTTTGGTTTGATGAGTCATTAGATTATTATTGGGTTACGCTTATATCATTTATTAAAATAGATATTGTTCTAATCGGCTAACCGTTTTTAACCGAGATGGTAAACTTTTAATTATGTCACAAAAACATGTAAACAAGCTCACTGTTGTTAGTAGAACAAGTTGACAGTCCATTCCACGTCATCAATCCTTTTGAACATTATTAGTTGAAAATCTCGTCAGAACCGCTTGATATGAGAATTGAAACAACTTAGATGTTATCCAGCACAAAAAGTTAGTCCCCATCATCAAGCATATTTCCGAGTAAGTTCATCATTGTAGTGTGTTTCACCGTGTTTGTCTAAGTATATTATTATTTTTTTGGTATATTATTATATTAATAAGTTATTTTTTTTATAAAAGATCTTGATTATTATTAAAAGTCCCTTATTTTAAAATTTGGGATGAGTATAAAAATTTCCGCCAAGTCAATGGGTTCTTTGTACAGAGCCCACAAATGAAAATGTCGAATTAAAACCGGGGACTCCATTTTAGGGCTATTTTTTTTAAAGACAATTCTTCTAAAATGTAAAAAATTGACCCCGTCAACCCTTGGGGATCTTTTTTTAAGTTTAGACCTTTTTTTTTTGTTCCTTTAATAAAACCCTTTTCAAAAAACATTTCTTTCTAAAAATTTAGACGGAATTTTAAAACTTTTATGTGCCCCCAATTTTAAATATTTTTGTTAATTAAGAATATTTTCCCGGGAGAGGGACCGATGCTTTGACGAATCTAATTTTAATTAATTTTTAAACATTTTCTTTAACCTCTTTTTTTAATTTGTTTTTTTAGTTTGGCCAACTTTGACGAAAATCGCAATCGCGACATGAGATCTTATAAAAACCTTGGGGAATTAGTTAAATTTGATTTTTTAATTTTTTGTGAACCTTGATAAATTGTTTTGATTTTTTAAAGGAAAACGATAACCTAAGGGTTCATTTTTTTTTTTTTTGATAGTGATGCGATTTAAAAAATTGTTGGGGGCCTCCGGGAAGGCACGGAAAATTTGGGGGCCCCCCTCAGCCCGACTGAAAGATGGGGATCCTAGGATCGGGGGGCGTTTTACTTTGCCCCAAATTTTGCTTGTTTAATAAATAAAATTCTTTTTATTTCCCTTTTTTTTGATTTGGGTTAATTCTTTTTAAATCCCCCTGGGGGGTTATTTTAAGTATGTCGCTCCCCCGATACCCGTTTACAGGTGAATTTATATTCTGCGGTTTGTCTTCACCCCTATTTAGGTTCAAATTAGCGACTCGCCCCTTTTTGGATTTTGGGTTAGCGAATTTGATTTCGCCCGCCTCGCTTTCCGTTCGCGGGGGTTCCTCCCCTTTTTCTAAAAAATCTTTGGGGGAAAAGATGTAAAAGAAGCTCTTTAAATTTGGGGCTAATTTTTATTCCCCCCCGTTTTTTATCTAGGTGAAAGCGAAGCAGGTTGATTCTTCGTTTGCGGTCCGGGGGGTTTTTCGGGTAAAAACTTAGTTTCATCGCTTTTGGGGGGGGCCCCTTTTCCCGCATAAGCGCTTCGGGAAGGGGTGAAACGTTTCTCAAATAATTATATAATAGCTGATTTACAAATTTTAATTATTAAAACTTTTGTTAATTAAAATTTTAATTTAAAATTTATAGTTATAGTCTTTTCGACTATAACTTTCCCCCCCCCCCGGGGGAAAAAAAAAACGGAGGTACGAATTTTTTTGTTTTTAAATTTTCTTAACTTGAAAATTGGGGTTTTCCCCCGTTACAGTATATTTTTAAACAATCGTTTTTTAAAAATTCTAGTACTTTGACTTCTTCTTGGGATTAAATCTCGTATTTCAAAGTCAATATTTTGGTTGTAGTTGCGGTTTTTTTTTTGGTTTTTTTTTTTTTCTTTTTTTATTTTATCTATGTTAAAATAAATTTTATTGCAGCTACTGTCATTACTGTTCCGGTAAATGTAATTGGGTAGAAAAATTTTTTCCGGGCAAAAAAAATTTTGTTCGTTGTTTTGAAAGGGTCCTTGTCTAGGGTTTCTTTTTTGTCTTTTTAGTTTATGAAAACCTTTGGTTTTTTAATCTTTTGGGGGTCCAAAAAAAAATGGTTGTTTCCGATATGTGGTTCGATTGTTCGCGATGCCATGTGGAGTTTTTTTCCCCTGGGGGAACCGCTATGCTTCGCATGTTTTGAGTTTTTTCCCGATGTGTGGGCCCATTTGGTGGGGCCCCGCATTGCCGACCGGGCCGGGTTTCAAACGGGTTTTGGGGGTTTGTCGCAAGATATGCGGCTACCCTTTTTCCATTTTCTTTACACGAAGGGAAAAATTTGGGGGGTTTTGGTGTGCGCTTTGTGCGCAAAGGGTTGCTTTTGGGGCCCCCCGAAGGTTTTTAATGTTTCCCGGGCCCATGCAGATTTTGAGAGTTTTGAAAGGGGGGCGGCCTTTTCCCCTTTTATGGGGGGTTTGGGTTTGTCGCGAGACGAAGCAGAAAAATGGTAAGTCCAATTTTCAATAAAAAATTTTAAAAATCTATTGTGTGATGCTTATCGCTCTTCCCTTTTTTTACTGTGAAATTTTACGTTTAAATTTTTTTCCTTTTATTGAATTACGGTCCTCCCCAAAATTTTGCTTTCTAATTTTTTGGGATCTTTCCGGTCGGGAGTGTCTCGTCGTATACGAGACTTTTTTCGCCTTTTTTAAAATTTTGGTTTCTTTCGCGGGATTTACAAAGTTTTCTTTCGATTTTTTTTTTTTTTTCCTTTTTAAATTTTTTCTTTCGCAAATTTGATTTGAGGCAGTTTTCCCTTTCCCTTATTTTCCGTAAAAAAGTCATCAAATTCCCCCTCAGTTTAGGCTTTTGTTAGTGCCTTGGGTTAGTTGATTGTCGTCCATATATTAGTTTCAAAGGGGGAAACCCCGGGAGCTGAATGGGGGAGTGGTATTTTTTTTTAAAACTTGGGTTTAGGGCCCCCCATTCATCCCAGCCCGGTTTTGGGGCCCGGGCTTTTATATATTGTCGAAAAAATTTTCGGCTAATGGGCGGTTGGGGGGATCTTTCTAATGTTTCCTTTACTTGGGGGTGATACCGGTTGTTTGTATCTTTTTTATTTTTTTAATAATTTGCATATATTTTTAAATACTTTCGCTCAAAAATTTTTGTCCCTTGGGTCTAAAAAATTTTTGGGGAAATGCCGTTTTTTCGAAAAATTTTTTTGTAACAAACCTTTTTCGGGGAAGGTATTTGTTTCCCTGATTCGCGATCGGTATCGCTTTACAGGTTTTCTTTAGGCTATCCTAAAATTTTTTTTTAAATATTTTTTTCCTTTGTGGAAAATGTTAACGGTCCGCGATATCTAATGCACATTTTTCAAATGTTTTTTTCGGAGAAATCTGTGATTACGAGGGGTGCTTTTATTGGGCGGGGAAAATTTTTTTTTTTTGGAAAGGATTTGCATTTTGCGATATATTTTTTGGGGAAAAATTTTTTGTCAACCCGGGCCATTTTATATTTTAAAATTCAAATTTTTTTGATGTTCTTTTCGTTTCCCTTTGGGGGGCCCTCCTGTGGGGCATGTGATATTAATAGAGTTTTTGTTTTTTTTCCTTTTCAGAATTTTTCCTTGTATTTAATCTGGGGAATTTTTCCCTTTTTTTCTTCTTTCGCCCTTCCCTTCAAAACGTAAAAGTTTTTATTTTTGTCCCCCTCTTTTGATATCTAGGGGGTTACTTGTGGGTTTAAGGGGCGTGGGGCCATTGCGTTTGGGCTCGCCCGGGGGCCTTGTGTATGTTTTTCCTAATCTTTTCCCTCGAGTTTCTCTCCAACGGATTAATCTAAAACCCGGGTAAAAGGGTTACTTTGAAAAAACCATATCAAGGGTTTATAAACCCGGGTAATTTTTAAAAACTTTTTTGCCCATAAATGTAGGGGCCCGAAAAAAATTTTAAAAAGCCCATACAATTGCCAATTTCCTTCTCCGTTTTTTAAAATTTTTTCCGGGGGAGAAAATACTGGGCCGGGCGTATGCAAATAGGTCAAATTCCTTGCCACTGTTCCGGGTGTTTAGAACGGCTCCCCGAGGCATATCCGGGGGCATCGGTAGTCACGTTAAAATTCTTCATTAAAAACCCGGAACCTTTAGCACTGGCGCGGGTCTTTAAATTTTTTTTCCTTAAATTTTTTTTCCAAACGCGATTTTTTTTGTTCGTTTTTCCATTCGAACTTTTTTCCGTTTTTTTTTCCCGTTTTTTTGTTAAGGGGTTTTGCAAATTCCGCAAAAAATTTTCTAAAAATTTTCCTGGTTAAAAACCCCTTTTATTTTCCGATAAAACGTTTGTACTTTTTTTACTTTCCGTGGGGGTCGGAAAATTTTTTTCCCGCCCAAATTTCGAGGGAAATCGGGCCCGGGTTATACCTTTTTTGGGAAAATTAATTTTCCCAAGGGTATTTTTTCCTCTTTTCGTAAAAATTCCATTTGTCAAAACTGAAATTTTTGGAGACTATTTTCCTGGTTTTTTAAAATACCCCGCGAGTTTTTTTTTTGTGACCCTCTAAATTTGGACCCGGGGAATATAAGGGGGGGTCGTCGGATAAACGGACATGGGAAAGCCCTTTTGCCCCCGGGTTTAAAGCATTTGGTTCAAAAGTCTTTGGGAAAGTCGCGGGCCCCGGGGTTTTTAAGTCCAAACGGCATTTTATTAAACCGTAGGTCCGTAGGGATTTCGAGAAGGGTTTTTTTATTTTTGTCGCGCTGGGGCCCCCGGTTTTTCTGGTGATACCCCCCCAAAAAAATGAAAGGGGCGAGCGTGGGAAAATATTTTCCGTTTCCCACCCTGACCCAAAAATATGGGTAATTTTTGGGCAGGGGGAAATGAACCCGCCTATAGCCCTTTTCTTTTAACTTCCGGAAATCGACTATTTACTTTAATCGGGGTTTTGCCTGTTGGGGCCCCCCCCCCCCCGTTTTTTTTGGCCTATTTAACCCCCCCGGTGCATTCAACGGCAATTTTTTTTTTTTAACTAAAAATTTTTCCCCTCTTTTGGGCACCCCCCCTTTGAAATTTGTTTGTTAAACTTCTGATTTGTTTTTTTGGGGAAAGGGCGATACGGTCTCACATTGAGGGGTTTAGGTATCGGCGCGGGGTTGCTTTTTCTGGGTTTTTTTAACGTTGCTGTGATGAAAATTGGTTCCCTCCGTTTAAATAAAACCCGTCCCCTATATTTTTCGCAATTTTTGTATCGTTTTCCCTTTTTTTTTTCCCGTTTAAATGCTTTGTGTTCCCAAATTGTAAAATTTTCGTTCGCCAGCGTTAAATTTATTCGGCAAATTGTCTATATGGATCGTGTACAATTCGTGCGCGTTATCTTCGCAAGGGCTTCTACGGTTACAGGGATGGGTGTATCTCGAAAACCCGGGTCATCAGTTGTATAATTACATGATGGGACATTTGGTTTAATTTTTCGGGTTTTAACCCCAAACCCTCGTCCGATATTTGGGTTCCCTTGGGGGGGGGTTTCTTTTTGGGTCGGAAAAGATCCCCGTCTTATTATCATTGTTATCGCGTGTATAATTTTCACTACGGGGGCTTTAAAAAAAATTTTGTTTTACGGTTTGGGGAATTTTTGGACGGGGGGTTTTGTTTGGGGGGGTTTTCCCCGTTTTTTTGTAAAACCCCCACGGTTTCTCTGCTTTCCCGGGGAAGTCGATTCCTATGACCCGTCATATTCCAATTTGGGAAAAACATCTTTCACGACGTAAACGGTGTTTTATCTTTTTTCCGTTTAGCTCAATTGTCCGTAATTTTTTTTTTTCCCATTTTTTGCTTTATGACCGGTTATTCCAAAGAGGGTTTTTTATTATTGTAAAATTTTGGGTTTTCGCCCCTTTAAGGTTTTTCCCTTTTTTCCCAAAGAAATCGTAGCTCCCCAATGTAAAACAATTTTCCCCTTTTTCCCCCTTTTTCTTCTCGCAAGGCAAAAGTAAAATTTTATTTAAAAAATCGCTCTTTTTCGGCGGGTTTGGCGACGTGGGGGGTTGGGCAATGATATTCGAGGCGGGGGAGTTTCTTAACTTTTCTCCGCGCTCTCCGTTTCCTTTCATCGCTGCCTTCGTTTGGACTCGGAATTTCTCCCCCCTGCCGGATTTTTTTGTTATCTATTTTTTTAAATCACCCTTCGCGGTTTTTTTTATCCTTGGCCCTTTTTCCCTGGGGGCGTATTATTTTTTTGGTTTGTCCGTTTTTTTTTCCCCAACATTTTCGCGGTTAGGGCCACGCTTTTTGCAATGATTGCCAAAAATTTTTCGTGGCGGATAGCGCGAGGGGTTTTTTTTTTTTTTTTCCCCGGGTTTTGGTAGAAAAAGTTTACTTTGTTTCGAAAAGTTTTGTCCAATGTCCGGGTTTTTTCCCCACCTATAAAATTTTCCGTCCCCCCGCTGTCCTGACCCGTTGATTCAGGCTTATTAGCGAGGGAAATTTTTTGCCCCCTGGGCGTGTAGGTCCATAAATCTCTCTTTTCCCCGCTCCCCCGCCCCGGGTATGCTTCCCTTGGGAAACCGGGCGTAAATCGTTTTGACCCCACGATTTCCTTTTAAGGCGCTTGTAGCCCCAATTTAAAAAAAATTTAAATTGGGGTTTTGGGTTTGGGTTTTTAAAAAGGCGTTTTTCTGAGGGGGGTTTTGGTTTTTTCCCTCTATATTTTAATCGTATAAATTTATAGCGAGCTGGTGACGCTTTTCCCGAAATTTTTTGCTGTCTCATTTATTCTGTTTACGGAAAAAAATTTTTAAATTTCAAGTTGGGGAGACTTTTTCTTGCATTGGGATTGCGGGTCTCTAGTTTTTGCTTTAATTTTTCAAAAAAGTTTTTTGTATTTTCCCCGCGTTTCGAAAACTTGAAAGGCTTTTTAAATTTTTTTTTATTTAAAAATATGGGCCCCGTATCAGAGACCCTTTTGTCTCCGGGGTTGGGATGTTTTGCATTTTATATGTGCATTTCGTTTTGAAATTTCCTGAAGGCGGTGTCCCCGATTTGGGACCGTCGAATTCGGGGATCCCTCATTCGCCCCCTTCTTTTAAAAGACATAAAATTTTTTCGGGCCCATTTTTCTCCGTCGATTTCGTACGTTTGGCTCACCGCCTTAAGTCATACGAGGTCGTAATCGGACCCCCGTGTTCGTCTTTGTGGTTTATTTCCCTTTTGGGGGCTTTTACCTATTCATACGTGTGTTTAATGTATGAGCTCTTCCCTGGGATAGCTTGTATTTATTAAACATTTTTGAAGGTTTTTTTCCGGCGGGTTTCCCGGGGGGTTTTTTGACGTGGCGTCTAAAATTTTGTCCCCTTGTGCAAAAGGGTTTTTTCGGGGGTATGTTATTTTTGGCATCTATCGCGGTTGGCGGAATGTTCGTTCGCGGGGTATTTTTCTGCCATTTTTTATTTCGCTTTTAAATTTCCCTTTGGGATCGATTTTCGCTGTCGTATGAGTTAATTTAAAAATTTTCTTTGCGAAGATACCCCTAACCTCCCGGGGTTTTGGCTGATATCGGTCGCAATCGAAAGCGGTTCGTTTTGAATTACTTGAAAGGGGCCCCGCTTTGGGTTATTTGCGAATATACTCGCCCCTCAAAACTATAAACGGAAAAACCCCGTTCGTTTTTTACCCTTCGGAGGTAATCAGTATTTTTTTCGTTTTTTCAAGTCCCCTGTAAATTTCTACGAACGCTTTCGGATTTTTCCAGTTTAAAAGGGAATTTCTCGGTCGTTAACCCTCAGGGGTTTTTACTATGCCCCCCACGATTGGGTTTTTAAAAACGCTTTGTCGGGGTGTTTTTGTCACCTTCCGACATTTACGCCAAACAAATAAATTCGGAAATTACAGTTTTTAAAGGCTCCCGCATCGTTTGGCCCCTATACGGGTCGGGGTGGGTTCTGCTTTCAACTCGAAACGCTCGTGGGCTGATAACGGGGGGCTCCGGTTTTTTTTAAGATTTTGGCGGGGCGTCGCTCGTGTTGAGCGCTGGCCGTGAGGTTTTTTCGTAGGTCGGCGTTTGTCCTTGGACGTCGGCGGGTCCTTTTGATTCTCTGCCCGGGGTTTTCACTCGTTTCCAAATGTTTTTTGTTGGGCCGCTCCCCTCGTTCTCCCCCCAGTCGTTTGGGTTTGCCCTTTTTTTCCGTCCCGAGTTACTGGGGTGCCCCTTAAAAACTTGTTATAAATTTTATGTGTTTTTACGGTCTTGCCGCTGTGAAAAATTTTTTGGGCGACGGCGGCCCTCGGTGAGATAAAACCCCCGCTGCCAAAACCCAAAATTTTTTGTGCCTCCGGGGAAGGGACGGAAAATTTTGGGGGGGCAAACGGGCTTTAAGGATGGGAAACCCGGGGTCGGCGGGGGTTTTCTACTTTGACAACTTTTCTTGTTTTTTAATAAATCTTTTATTTCCCTTTTTTCTTTAGTTGGGTTTTAAATTTTGTGGAAACCCACCTGGGTGGTTAGTTAAGTAAAGCTCGTTCTCGATGCAGATTAAGGTGATAGTTTTTATTTTGGGGGCTTGTTTTTCGACCCCCTAGTTAGGTTTTTAATTTTGCGACTCGAACAAGAATAGAGAATCTATTGCTGAAAGACCCAAATATAGAAAATTTTGCCAAAATAAAAAACTTCTCAAATCGAGATTTAAAAGTTCCTTTCCTAAAAAAACCCCCTAAAATTTCCAAAAATTAATATAGACGGGAAAAATATACCCGGCCCGAAAAAGTCGGCTGAATGGGGAACGAACCCGAGACCTTCCGTTTGGGGCGCCCTGCTCTTCCACCGCGGGAAAATTTGTTTTGGGAAAATTTGTTTTATATTGGCTTTTTAGCAATATCAAAATTAAAAACAGCTTCAAAAGGAACTTGCAAATCTATTTTTTCCACCAAAAGAAGTATTTTGTATGATTTAAAAAAGTTTGGTTCTTTGTTGATTTATTAAATTTAAGTTTAGCCTTGTTGATTTCGTAGAATTTTGTGAAGAAAAATTTATCGGAGGGGATTTTTTTTTTCTTTTTAACTGGGGGAAAAAGGGTTTTTAAAACTGTATTTAATTGTTTTTCCCAACGGCATCTTTAGTTTAAAATGACTGATTCTTTATTAAAACTTTGCGTCATCTGTACTTCTCACATTTTTTGAATTTCAGTGCCCCGTTTTAGCCTTTTTTTCCCCTTGTTTTAAATCTTGTAAAAAATTAAATGGGGAAAGCAATGTCAGATTAATCCAGAATTAAAGTAATGTCGATTGAATTATACCATTTTTTAAAAAGTAATGTGTTAATTTAAATTTATTATTAAATATTATTGCTTGCATATATATCCCATAATGTTGTGCATAAAAAATTCCCAATGTCCTTCAGCACTTTTTAAAAAATTTATTAAGCCGGGTTATCCAAATGAGAATAATCAATTAAATTGGATTTTAAGCAAAATATCCTTTTATTATCAACTTCCCGTAGTTTCAGGAATATGAACTGATTCAAGGTTTTAAATTTGGGTTTTTCATTGGAGATAATTTACTGCTTCTTATAAATTAATATCGATAAATTTAATCCAGTAAAAAATGTGTTTTTACAAAAACAACAAAAAAAAACCCAATAAAAAATTTAAACTCTTCTGTTTTTTAAATTTCTATCCCCAAGGACAACATTATATGTATTTTCCCAATTTTGTAAAAAATTTAAAAAAGTATTTACTTGTGATCCATCAGATGGTTCCCCAGTTTCCCTAGGATACTAAATAAAAAACAAAAAACATGCATTTATATATATTATAATATATATAATATAGTATATTTATATAGTGCACGTAAGGGACGAGAGCGGGGGGGGGAAAAAGGGAAACGGGCAATGATTCTGCGCTATTTAAAAAATATCCGGGGAGTGTGGGGAAACCCAGAGGGAAAATAAAAAAACGGTGATTTAAAATAGATAAAATTTTAACATAAAATTTTATTTTGGGGGAAAAAAAAAAATGCAAAGGGGTTTTTAATGTCCCAAAGTTTTCCCTGAAATCCTGGGGGGCCCCCCTTTGTCGTGGTGATATCAAGGCTTTGGTTTTTTGTGCGTTTTACGCGAATAGAAAAAGAGAAAGGAGTTTTCGAGTGCACCGAGATATCGCGAGTGCCCCGACGTGATCGGAGAGTCATTAGGGGGATCCGGAAAAATGATAAAAAAAGCGAATCTGCCGGGTTTTTATGTGGTTTTGTTTCGTTTAAATCGGAAGAAAGGCCCGGTTTGCCCCCCCCCCATTCTCGCCTTCGCAAACGTCGCCCGGGGGGTTTGGTGCGGTGCTGGGGAAAAAAAGTCGCCGTGGTTTTGCAACGGTCGGTGGTTTTCCAAGTTTCCTTTTTTAAACTCTCACATGTTTTTTTTCGTTGTTTTCTATGAGAAAGTATCAATTTTTATCCGGGATTTACTTTAAAAAATCGATTTTAACGGACCGGAGCGACAATAAAAATGTCTTTTTTTTTGTGTATTTTGGGGGTGTTGTATATCGATATAATTTGGTTTTTTGTAAGAACGATACATCAATATTTTTCACAGGGGAATCAAAGTATTGTGAACAAAACTTTTTTTGATAAATTTTTAAATTTTTTAAAAAATTATTTTAAAATTAAATTTTCTACGTTTTTTGCAACTATAATTTTCAATATTTTTCAAAATGTAATTAAAAGTCATTGATGAATAACATTTATGATAATTATTTAAATTTTTTAAAAAATTTAAAATTTAAATTTTAGCAAGTTTTTAGTAAATTACATTTTTCCCAAAATTTTTATTCACATATTTAATATTGGGGGGGAAATTCTACGTTTTCATCACGCTCCTTTAAAAAGACCCCTCCGGTTGCATTCATTGATTGCAAAGAAAAATGCGAAAAATGTCAAACGATGAAAAATGTATACATGTGTTTTTAAAAAGAAGGTTTTTTTGAAAGTTACGGTATTAATTTACCAGTTTATACAATGGATAAAATTTAAAAAATTTTGGGTCGGATTTTAAACCCTAATGAAAACTTTCGCTTTTTATTGTTAGAACCCTTTCCCAAATTTTTTAAAATTTTTCAATATAAAACCCCTTTTTTATGCTTTTTGTATATAATTTCAGAAAAAATATAAAATTTTAAAAATTTTTTTTAAATTTTCCCGTTTAGCAATATTTTAATTCATTTGTGTAGTATTTTATTACTTAGGGAAAATTGTCACTATTTTTCCCAAAAATTTTTGACGCAAAAAAAGGGGGCAATATGTTTTCTGCTAAAAAAGTTTTTACAAACAAATTTTAATTTTTTAAAGACTTTTTTTTTTTTTTTTTTTTAAAAATTTTTTAAAAGGTAAATAAATGTTTAAATATTTTTAACAAAAGGGGGGGTAAAAACACTCAAAGAATTTTACCCGGGGTTTCCCCTTTTTTACGCTTTTTATTTCGGTGTTTTTGCTAGAAAAGGGCCCAAATACAAACCTTATTCTTTCTTTTCCCTTTTTTGGTTTTAAAAAAAAACGCGAAAGGTTTTCCGCCCTTTTTTTAGGCGAGCGCCCACAACAAGGGGTTTTGGGTTTTTTATTAAATTTGTAAGTTTAAAAAATTTTGCGAATGGGGGCCGAAAAAAACCAAACTTGGCCGAGGCCAAAAAAGGATTCAATTTTGATAAGTTTTTAAAAATTTAAAACCCCCCCCAAAAGGTTTTGCCGAAAATCAAGGGGTTTTTGACCGAAGGGGTTTGCGACTTTTTAAACCCGCCCGGGGTCTTGCCGAGGGGGAAAAAATTATTAGTATTTCTAAAATTTCAGGAATTAAATTTTCCCCGAAGTTTATCACACAAATTTTTCTCCCCAAATTAAAATTGATAATCACCCCCACGAAAAAAGGGGTGATGGGGAAAAAATTGGGGCCCGATGCGGGCCCCGGGGCCATAGTCCCAATGGCGAGGACGTTTTCTTAATTCAAAATTTTTGTAAAATCAAGTGCTTCCGACATTCTCTTTTAAGTAAAAACATTTAAATATTTTCCAAAGTTTTTTTACTGAAAAAAGGGGCGTTTTTTCTTTAGAGATTTGGGGGAAAAAAAAAAAAACCCGGAAAGCACTTAAAGGAAATCCGGGGTTCAGAAATCGTCGTGCCCAAAAACACAAATCGGCCGGGGGGTGCGAAGATTTGAGGCGCCCCCGTGATAGGGATTGCAGCGAATGCAGCGAAAAAGGCTGGGGTTTAAAAAGTGCAAATAAGTGATAGCCCATTAAAAAAAGGAAGCGCCCGAAAAACATGCGGGGTGTCATGAGAAGGGGGTTATAAGACTGTGGGGATGGTTGGAATCTCGAGGTATGCGCACAATAAAAAAAAAAAAAAAACCTTTTTGAATAAACGTAAAGGGTGTTTTCAATTTTTACAATAGTACAAAATCGCAAAATTGGTGTAAAAAAAACCGATAAAAGAGTGTACCCCCCTTTGGGGGAAAAAACCGCAAAAGACTTTGTAAGAGGGGGGGATTTTTTAAACCCCCCAAAACGTCAAAGGGGCAAAAGGGGAGTCGATTTTAAAAAAGTCGATACAAAAATTGTGTCGTTTTTTTCCTGGGGGACAACATGTTTTGGGGCTACATGGAATCCCATCCCCCTGGGTGTATGAAAAAACAAAATCACCAAAAATGATTCGCCAAAAAAAATGGGGGGGGAAACCCAGTAGGGGGAAACCATGTTACCCCAAAAAAACCCTTCGCCAGTTTTTTGGGCGGAGCCATTTATTTTTTGTGTAAAAAGGGAAACTTGTGATACCGTGTTTGGGGAAGTGGGATATTTTCTTCGCGGAAGGTTTTTTAAACATTTTTCGATAGAAAATATGAGCGGGCCGCTTTTTTTTTTTCGTGGGAAAATCTTTGGGATAATTGCATCTTGCTGAAAAAGGGTGCCCGGGAAAAAATTTGGGGCCTTTTTCCATTTGGGGGGGTCATATAGGTGACTTTTCAGGCAATAAGTGACCAAAAATCAATTTTTTAAAAAAAAGGGAGAAAAAAGGGAAAAGTAGTGATTCCGAAAAAGAGTGAAGGTGGTGGTACCCTGAGACGAGGGGAGGTGGTCTTTCCCGGAGACGAGAGGAATTTAAAAAACCCATCCCCGACGGACAGTGACAGTGATGGTGCGGGTCGCCCCTGTGTAAAAAAGGGATGTGAACATCCTTTTGGAGACTTTTGAGGTATGGTTTTGATATGGGCCCCTTTGGGGAAAAGACGAGACAATGGAGGGGGACGAGACAAGGACGAAAAGATGACGAGGAGACGAGGATGACGTTAAAGGGATAAAATGACAAGACGGGGGGGATGATCTGAAAAAGCGCCGGGGCTTTGGGCCCCGGATGTAGGCTTTAGGCCCCCACTGCACCCCTCGACGAGAAGGGGGGTAAACTGGGCGTTTTTTGTCATGGGTTGTGCCCCAAGGGGGATTCGGATCTGTTTTTTTTTTTCGTGAGAAAAAAGGGGCGGGTTCCTAAGCATCACGCCCGCGGGGGAACCCCCAAAACACGCGGTAAAAATGTCCCGAACGGGTTTCGAGGATTGGGGAAAGTTTATACATATTTACCGGCCCCCAAAGTTGCCCCCCGGGAAAGGGGAGTATTTAAAATGAAAAAAATATAAATAAATGCAAAAAAAATTAAAAATTTTAAAATTTTTTTTTGCACAGAGTTCGAGCCCGTTGCGGGCGGGGTGAGCGCCCCCCCCCCTTTTTCCCACGCCCCGCCCGGGGGTAAGTATATTAAAATCCCAAAAAAAAACATAAAATTTTAAATTTATTTTTTTTTAATTTTATGTGTAAAAACCCCCCCTTTGGGCCGCCCCCCTTTTTCTCTCTTTTCGCGTCACTCCCCGTCCCCGTTTTTTTTTTTATATTTTATATTTTAATTTTTTTAAATTTTTTTTTTTTTAAATTTTTTTAATTTTTTTTTTTTTAAATTTTTTTTTTTAATTTTTATATTTTTTTATTTTTAAAATTATTTTTTTTATTTTTTTTTCACACACAGAAGGGGTTTTTGGAGCTTTAAATCCCGGGGGGGAAAGGAAAAAAACCGGGGGGGCCCTTTCATTTTTACAAACAATGTACAAGTCCCCACAGTACACCATCCCAAAAAACTCTGAATATGGGGGTTTAAACCCCCCGGAACCCTCCCCGGGGGCCCCCCTGGGTTTTAATGCAAATCCCGGGGGGTTTTAATTTTTAAAAAAAAAAATATTAAATAAAAAAATTTTTTTAAAATTTTAAAAAAAAGGTTTCCCTTTTTTTTTCCTTATAGAAAAAAGGGGTAAAAACAAGAAAAAAGTAATAAAAAAAATTTTTAAATTTTATTAAAAAAAAAAAAAAAAAAAAAAATTTTTTTCCCCTTTTCCCCAATCCCCCCCCCGAAAACATCCTTCGAAAAAATCAGGTTTGGGTTTTCCCCTCTCTTTCCTGTCGATAGGTTGGGGATTCTCTCCCCCGTCGACCCCTCCCCCGTCGCACCCAGGGGGGAAACCCTCTCCCCGTCGCCTTTTCCCCCGTGCTCCCCCCCGCCCCCGAGCCCCCCATCCAGGGGTTTCCTCTCCCCGGGGCATTTTCCCCGGGGGGCCCCCGACCCGCCAAATCTCTCGCCGCTGACCCGGGTTTGGATCTCTTCCCCGCGGGCCCGGGGCCCCGTCTCTCCCCCCGGGGGGGCCCCCGAGCCCCCGAATCTTCTCCCCTTCCCCCCCGGCTTGGATCTTCTCCCCGGGCCCCCGAGCCGCAAATTTCCCCTCTCCCCCAAAGGGGGGAGGTTTAAACCGCCGAAAAAAACCTCTTTTCCCCCACTTTTGAAGGGCAGCTGCCCCCGGGGGGGTTCTTTTCCCCTCGGCCCCTTTTTTTTTTTCTTTAATGAGATTTAAAAAAATTTCCCGCTGCCCCTTAAAAAAAAATTTTTTATTTTCCCGCAGCAGGGGTTTTAATCTCGTAAAAAAAAAAATATTTTTTTTTTTTCTCCTGAAGGGATTGCCCTTTGAACAATAATTTTTCTCGAAAAAGTTTTAAAAGGGTGGCGGTAAAAAATACCCATGAATTTAATATAAGTTTTTTATTCGTTTATATTTAAAAAATTTTATGTTTTTATCCAATTAAAAAACAAACCCACCGCTGAAACAAAAAATTGGTTTTTTTGGAAGCATTGTGGCGTATCGTTTAAAATTCTTCGTTCGTTACAGGGAAAAAAATTTGGGAAAATTTGAGATATTTGAAAAAAAACCGTTGCGAGACCCTCGCAATGTGGGTCCATTTTTTGTTAAATGAACGGTCGAACATCGATGAAACGTCGATTCGACCTACCCTGCGCCCCGCCTGATTCGAGATTATGAGCGGGGGGCCCGTTTATTTGGGGAAATGCCTGTTGGGCCCCCCGCCCTTTTTGAATTATCCCCTCGTTGTTGGAGGGGGATCTTTTTTCAGGAAAATTTGATAGGGGGTTTTTTGCTGTAGGTCCTTTCCCTTTTCGAGAGTTTAGAAAATTTTTTCCCCCCGTGATCCCCTAGGGCCCGGCTCCACGTAACTGGCGGATCTTATCTGTCCCGGATTTCGGGAAAATTTAAATTTTTTTTCCCGTCAATGCGATCGTTTCCAAGTATGCAAACCGCACGAGGCTCCAGCGAAATTTTTAAAAAAATTTTGGGAAAAAAATTAAAATTTAAACTAGGAAAAAAAAAATTTTAAAAACCTCTAAAAAAAAAGGGAAATAAAAAAATAAAAAAAATTTTAAAAATTAAAATAAAAAGTCAAAAAAAAAACTTATGTGCTTTTTCTCGCAGTTTTTTAGTTGGGCAGTAGAATTTTCATGCTGTGCTGCTTTTTTAAACCCAAAGGGTTTTAAAAAGGGAAACCGAGTTAAAAGGGCCAAAACGAAAGACTTTTTTTATAAAAAAGGTTTACTAAAAATCGAGGAAGCAAGACGAACGCGGCCCCGAAGGGCAGGAGATTTGACTCGCGTCCCCGATAAAAACCGGGTTTTTCCCCGGGGGGTAAAAATTGTTTTAATAATCCGAAAAAAGCAGGAAAAGACATATAATTTTAACACCTATTAATATTCCGCTTAAAAGTCCTTCCCGATTCGCGATTTGATAGAGCAATAATTAACGAAAAGTACACACGCTCGCCCCAAATGGTGACCCCGACGTGATTGGGGACGCGAAGTGGTGGAACTTGGGCTTGCCCCAATCGTGATACAGATCTTAAATGAATTTTTTAAAAAAATGACGGAATGGTGCTGCACGCGACATGGGGGGCCTTCCGCTGATAAAATGAGCAGCCGGGGACCCAGAGCACGCCCGTGCCAGGGGCGTCGAACAAGGGGCAGAAAGACCTTGCGTATGGCGGGGGCCAGGTAAATCGCGTAGATGAGAATGCCGAAATTTTTTTCCGGAGATCCGGAAATTTGGTTAAAATCATAGATCGGCTTCCAGGCCGCTGGAATTACTACGGGCGGACCAAATTGGTTACGTCTTAGGGGACGGTCCGCGACACGGAGGAGGTACGCGACATAATAATGAACCCGCCAGCGGAAAGGGTACGAAACTTTAAGATGCGGCTCAAAAAGCTGAGTTTTGCAGGAGCACAAGACGCGACGGGTCCGGGCATGAGGGGAAGGCGACCCGCAAACCCAACAATTTTTTGGGGACCTCGAGGTCTCGCCGGTAAGTTGTCGGGGATGAAGTCCTGGAACCATTTGGTTTAAATGACTACCCGGGTTTTTTTTGAAACCGATCTGTAAGCGCGTAGGAATACGCTGGAGACGCTCGCGGATGGCGGATCGTGAGGGCCCCAAAGAGGCGCCCCCCGGTGCCGTGCGGAAAACGGCTCGGCCAAGGCCTTGCGGGGCCCAAAGGGAAAGGCAAGCGCGTTGGAAGCGAGAATAACGTCCAAAGAAGCAAAAGGGGGGGGGCCCTGCAGAGGGGTTCGTGAGCAAAGGGCCCGGGTTAGAAAAATGATCGAGGGGATTGGGAGCGAGAACCTCGCCGGAGCGACGGCGGTGGTGTCGCGGCGGGGAGGTTTGCGATGCGTTCGTGCCGTGGTCACGCGCGAACAATTTTTTGCTACTTCCCCGGAGATTGGACCGGACGGGAAGGTGTGAACCCCGTGTGCCGGACAGGCGGGGAAAAGCGATGGCCCCACAATGGCGGCCGGTGATAAAAGGGAGGATTCGCGCCGTTATTCGTTTTGGGCGCGACAGCGAAAAGTTTCCCGTGGTACGGGGGGGCAAGACGGGGTATTTTTTCGCAGGATGGGGCGTGGGCCCCCGGCAACAATCGACTACGAATTTTTGCAGCGAAAAGGAAAGGTGATCCTACGACGGAACCCGGGCTTAACTTTTAAAATTTGGATACGGAGAAATTCACGTGGCGATTGTCTCGCAGATTGGGCGAGCCGATTTGGCGGGATTTCTGTTTCGGACTCCCTGGTGGGGTTGCGGAACGTGGGAGTCGATCGGGAGGGACCGTAGCCGGGGGACGTAGCGCGCAGTGGGAAAACCCGGGGTCCGAACAGTGGGCGGGAGTGACGCCGATCCAACTTTTGACGCGATATCCGGGGCATGTACGACCGACGGGCGCCCGAAAAAGGGCGACAAACACGAAAATTTTTTTTGAAACGACCCGGGGCCGCCCGGTTGCGCAGACCGGGAGACTTTCGCCGGATAAATGACCGCGGGGCGAAAAGAGTTTTAAAAAATGTGGAGCTCGGAATGTGAGACGTTAAAGTAGTTGGGCGTCTCCGTAATATGGTGCCGAAAAAAGGGGGGGTGAAGAGTGGCGACCGTGCGGTGACTATCGCTTTAAATGCCGGGCGATCCGGACGGTACCCCGGTCGGCATATTTTAGGATTTCCGATGGTTTAAAAGGGCAAAAAAAGTGTTCTCGACGATCGACCTAGTGCGCCGTACCACCAGATACCGGTGGCGGAAAGCGATTTCCAAGCCGCGTCACTACGCCGTTCGGATGTTGGTTCCGTTTATGCGTGGATTAAGGAACGCGGCTCAGATTTCCCCCGGTTTTCACGGGGTCCTCGAGGATTTATTTTTGCTACGCGTACATTGACGACATATGATCGGTCAACGACGGGGGGGCCCCGAAGGCACAGCGAATCTGAAAATATGGTTTTAGGTTTCAGACTACGGGTCGTAATTAATGGGAAAGTGGGGTTGGCAAGCGGGTCGAATTTTCCCCGGAACGAGGGGAGGGACACGGCACGCGACCATTGCCGTCGCGGTAAGGGCGATCGAGGAGTTCCGGGGCCGGGACAGCGAAGGAGTGAGGGGGTTCTTGGATATTTAACTTCTACAGGAGATGTTTTGCCCCAAAAGCCGCGGGAAAATTCAGGGCCATTTAAAGAATTAATTCATGGCGTGTCAGAGGAAAAAAAGCGTCTCAATGGAGCGGCAGCAAGAAAAGGTTTTAAGGAGCGAAAAAATAGCCTGAGCGAGCTCCTTTTATCGCACCCCAAGGTGAAAGCGGAGCTGGGCCCCATTTTCGGACGCATCGGCAGCAGGTGGGGGGGCCCTAGCAGCGCGGCGGAAAAAGGAGGGAACCCGCGGGTTTTTTTCGAAAAAATTAAGCCCGACGGAAGCCCAAATACAGCGCGTTTTATCGGAGCTTTTGGGGATTTACTTGGCAAAAAATTTTCCCCCACTGGGCGAGGCAAGGGCCCTTTACCAATTTCCGGACCCCAAACCTCTCACGTATGCATTTCAGAGAAAACCCGGAAAAAAAAGCACGCCGGACAAATTTTGGCATTTTTATTTGGGCGGGCAATTCGACGGACTACGACACGTGAGAGGGAAGAGAAAAGTGGTGGCGGACACGCTAGCGCATCGAGGGGAAATGAAAACACCCGGATACGAGGCATCGCGAGATCGCGGAGGGGCGAGCGGGTGCAACGGTAATGAGGGCACGAGGGTTTAAAATTGGAAAAAAAGAGATTTAGGGAGGGAGACATATTGCGATACAACAAAGAAGATTCCGAGACATTTCTGACAAAGGGCCCTTTTTGGGGGCCGCATTCAATTTTTCACGGACTGGCACACCCGGGGATAGAGCCCGGGGTGAAATGGTGGGCAAAACGTTAAAGTTGGCCGTCATAAAAAAGGTTGGGGACTGGGAGTGAGGGAGAGTGCCCAAAGCGGCGAAAATTACCGCCACGTAAAAATCACCGGAGGCTTTTTTTGGGACCAGTCGAAGATTTTTAGGGTGGCCCCATGGACCCATTAATAATTGCCATATCGGACGGGAAAAAAAAATTTTTTTTGATGCCAAAAGGGCCGGTTTTTCCCCCCCGGGGGGGGACCTTAGGGAAAAGGAAAAGGGGAAATGAAGGAGTTCTAAAAGGGGAAAGAAATCGGGTGCCCCGGAGAAAAAAAAAAACCCAACCCGGGAGGAATCGAGGGGAATCTCTCAAGGAGGGGGGGGATTGTAGTCTAAAAAAGAAACGGGCGGCCTTTTCCCCCCCCAACGGCATAAGAAAGAGGCCTCGGAAGAAGGAAAGAAAGGGACCAGGGGGACGGGGAACGGGGGCCCGCGGCGAGGGATAGAGGCGGCGGAAGGAGATTTGAAGGCCGCGGCGGGGCCGGCTGGGAAAAAGGAGAGCCGTAGATGCCAGGACTTTTTTTGGGAAAAACGCCCGGCGGGGGAGACCCGCAAATTTAAGGAGTTGCGAGTCATTTCAGGAGGGGCCCGATGAGACAGGGCGCGGAAAACCGATGGCCCCCGTTCGATTCAAGCGCTGGGAAAACCCCCGGAGAGGTGTTTGTTCGGCACGACGGGGGAAAACCACAGTTGCAGAGCCCTACGGGAAAAGGGGCCTAAACCCGGTGGGGGGTTCGACCGGGCAAAAAAACCCCCTTTTTTTGTGTGCGCCCCGCCCCGGGGGGGAAAGAAAACAATTCCACGACCGTTTAAAAAACCGATATTTGATTCAGAAAAAAGGCAACCCCCAAACGTGGAGCAAAAGGGTTGGAGACAAAAAAATGGGGACGGCCGGAGCAGGTCGAATAAGGGGCCCCGCCAGCAAAAGAAGGAGAGAGACCGAAAGGGCGGGGGAAAAGGGCGAGGAGAAAACGAGAAAAAGGGCGGGGAACAAAATTTTTAAATTTTATTTTTAATTTAGTTTTTTTATACCCCGCGGAAAACATGCCGGGATAAAGACGACCAACGGTGGCGGGAAAAAAATTGTGCCACACGCGGAAAAAAATTAGAAACCACTGAAGGGGGACGTCGAAAAATGCCACCAAAAAATTAAAAATAAAAAAAAATAAAAAAGTACACGAAAAAAAAAAGACAAGGACGGTGTTAAGGAAAGGTTTTCGGACCGGGGACACAAAATAAAAATTTTTAAAAAAATAAAAGCGGTTAATGACCGGGGGATTATGTTTTCCCAAATAAAAAGCAAAAGTCTTCAAAATAATAGATAGGACTAATCACCTAAAAATAAAATAAGGTCGTGGAAAAATCGAGGGGAGCAAGACGATACGCGGCCCTCGAAGGGCAGAGAATTTAGACTCGCGCCGCGATACACGGTTTCCTCGGTGGAGATTTAAAAGTCTGTTTTTAAATAATCCGAATAAACGCAGTAAAAAAGCCCAATAAAATTATAACCCCTATTAACTATTCCGTCTTAACGATCCTCTCCCGATTCGCGATATTGTAGAGCAAAAATTTAACGAACAAAGCTACACACGCTCGCCCAAAAATTGCCATTGATAGCTGCGTGATCAAGCGCTGAACCATGCAGTATGGAACATTTCCATCCTCCCATTGCAAGCTGTGATGATGCTGAGTTATCATGAGGCCTGGCGCCTTTCCGACTTATAAGACGCTCCACGGCACGGGGCATGCGAAGAAATAGTGTGACATGATATATCCTCTTCTCAGGATTGCCGTTTCCTTCACGATAAATCGTGTTTAGGATAATATTGCAGGTCGACAAACGTTGGTGCGGACATGATCTCTTCGATGTGAGTCAGTCGAGAGGTATTACTTCACTAACATAGACATCTGCATCATCTTTGATTATGTATCTCCTCCCCCCCCCTCACACGGTAGTTGTGTAAACATTTTAGGTGATTTGCGAACAAGTTAGTGTTAGCGACTTTGTTGACAAAACTGAGTTAAATAGCGCAATGTCAGTCTTAAATTCGCTGCAAGTTGAACTAAAATTCAATCTCTCGGAGAAACTGCAAGCACAATTGTCCACAGTACTCTGATCATACGTTTAAAAAGAGGTGTAATTGTATTCCAATTTCGGACGTTTAAATATCGCACCAATTCCTGGGTGGTCGAAGATTCCCAAAAAACTATCGAAATAAAATTGCGCGATTTCCCCTTTTTGCATACGCCCCCAAATGAGGGCCAGGACCGTCTGTGCTGTCCAGTTTGACGGATACCGCTTCATTCTCGCGCGCCATTTATCGGTAAATTATTGCGCTAAATACACCTTTAAAATATGGAATGTTTCATACGTTTTGCAAGTTGTAGCAATTTCCCCTTTGTAGTTACCAAACCTTGCGGCCATTTTTTAAAGTTTTTTTGACGTTTTTTTTTTCCCCGCTCCTCGTCCATATTTGTAAGGGGCGAGTACAGTCCGCGGCCTTCCATGGCGCGATTGTGGGTAGTATCTCTGCAAACTGACTTGCGCGGCTTTATTGTCGTTTACCGCTTTTGCTAAGCCAGCCGCTCGCCGACCAGGGATCCGAGCGCGCCAGCATTGGTAAAATCGGGAAAAACCGCCTCGTTTTGCTGCCGAAAAGTACCCTCCTCCTCATCTTTTTCGTCCCCTTCTTCAAAGCCATGCCGAGCTTCGTCTTGGCCTTCATCGCTGTCCAGACAACTGCGGCGCGGCTCTCTCACCGAGACTCGAGTTTTTCGCGACGATGCGAGTTTTCGCTTTCTCGGCGAGTACCTTATCCCCCGCGTGTCTTCGGTGAGTTCGCTGCTCCCAGAGTACGCTATAAGGGGTTCACCCGGGACGCCGCGGCCAATGGGTGAAAGCCCTTTATCACTCTAGCCCCAAACGCTTTTCCAAACGAGTTCCCGGGCCGCAAAATTGATAGCCGGGGGAAAATGAAGGGTCGACCGGAAGTGCGTTTATCGCACGATTTTAATTTCACCTGTGCCTATTTTCGTTGACATCCGCCGCAATCTCTTAGACGATATGAGCAAAGCGCGAGTCCGCGCAGCTTAAATAGGCGGGGGCGTTGGAGGTCAAATCGGGAGTGAGAAAATGAAATTCGTGCGAAACCTCTGACGATACGGTGATGATACGACGACAGAGTACGCTGCACGATCGCGTGCTACCAAAAAAACAATGGGGTGGCAAAAAATGAACGATCGGAAGCAGCGGGAAAAATGGAA
>NW_028189446.1:0-23124 GCF_048542155.1 Nylanderia fulva | reverse complement strand
GGAAATTAGAAAAAAATTGTATAATTATTTCTATGATTATATCTATGAAATATATTTAAGAAATTATAAATATTGTTACGTCCCTGGTTTAATTGCGATCGCTCATTGAGTCTTCTTAGGAATTGAAGATCTGGTTATCAAGAGATTGTGATGATGTTGTTGTTTAACAGTTGTCATTTGGAGTCCGAAATTCGTTGTCATTGTGAGCGGGCGTACAGCCGACGATTTCGATATAATTATTATAATGTTATGCATATTTTAACTTACTTATTAAAATTCTTTTTGTGTTTCTTTTAACACTTTGCTTTAATAATTTCCCGGCGCGAGTGTGTGTGAGTGATTTCGTGTCCCGGTGCGTCTCGAGTTATTGCAAAGTCAGTCCCGTGAGCGTAATAATATATTAAAATATATTTTTTCTTTTTCATATATCGCAAAATTGAAAATTGTGACACATTAAATTATGATAAATAAATATAATATTATTAATATAATCTAATATCTGTAGGAATTTTATTTGTAATGACTTTGTATTATCGTATTTGCGTTCCTGTCAGAGTTAGATTTTTTATTATAGTATTTTAATATTTATTTATATTTATATTTATATTGCATCTATTAAAACGAGACGAGGAATTGTATTCATGCTTTTGTTGTCGCGTGTGACGGTTAATCGCGTATTTTTCTTTATTTATATAGTTGTTAAGTGTGATGTCCACTAATTGGCTCATGTAATATGTACAGAAAAAGTAATTCTCTTTGAAAGGTCCGGCAGAGGCAGAGTGTTGAATTATGCGAAACGAAAAAAGTGTAAGCCACCTTTTTCGTGAATATTTTAATAAGTTAGGAGTCAGAATAAATACGAGTGACAAATAAGAATGAGTGCTCTCTCTCTCTCTCTCTCTCTCTTTTTTCGTTTTGATTGAAAACATTTTGGCAAATGTTTTCGCTTCTGTCCGTCTTGCGACGTTTCCAAGAATTTCACCTCAACGTCGCAATACGAATGCCCCCACTGTCCCTATTAATCATTACCTCGGGGTTCCCGAAAACCAACAAATAGAACGAGGTCCTATTCCATTTTTCCATGCACGCAGTATTCAGGCGAAGGTTAGCCTGCTTTAAGCCTCTAATTTGTTCAAAGAAAACGTACCGGCCCGACCGACACTCAGTAAAGACACCGCGAGGGGTATTAGTTGGGCCGCCCCTCGCGAGGCTAAGCCCACCGGTAGGACGCCCCACACACGCCTTTTAAACCGCGAGCGGTGAACCGATGATCTTCAGTCAGACGACCGCCGCGGTTTCCCTCCGGAACACTTAACGACGATTTACGGCGCGCCCGCAACGAGGAGAGCTATAAAAACGTTTCGGCGAGTTACTTCTATTCGGCGTCGCTGACAAAAGGGCGCTGTCCGATTACTAACCAAAAACGTGTCTCTCAAACCCACGTGTCGAGACATTATATTTCGAATTTTACGTGATGATACCAACCCAAGCTGCGGTGCCCGCGTTTTACGTCGGAACACCTCGCCCAGCGAAATCACGCGCCGCGGCAAACCAGACGGCTCGTTACGGGCGTGATTATCGTGCGGAAACCACATAAACGGCCGCGTCAACTTGGACGGACGGCCCCACCCTCCGGGACGGGCGACACCTCCGGACAAACCGATGTTTTCCCCAAAGTTTTGTCGCCCCCGGGGGGTACCGTCCGGGGCACTTGACGGCGAGTACGCCGCTACGAGGAGATAATGCCCATACGGTAAAAAAGTTTCGGAAAAAGGTTTCGTACTTTTCGACGCTCCGCACGACCGCGCGACACGATTATTACGTTTATCCTGCAAATTCCCGGCTTACACTCGTCGGATGCACATCTTCAATTCACGACCGTTTCGTGACGAATGCAGGCAGGATGCCGATAACGAAGCCGAGGTTTGCACGAATAAACTTTCCGATGCTCCTCATTTAATTAATCTCATTTAGCTCGCTCGTTAGCGGTACAAGCGAGAACTGGGGGAACAGGCGCAAAATTAAACTCATTAATAAAATAAAATTTTTTCAGAAAATATTATTTGTCAATGGGAAAATATTTTAAATTTTTTTTTCCCAAAAATATACGTGATTTACTTGAAATTTAAAAAATTTGGGCAAAAATTTAGAATACCTAATTTTTTTACCCCCAACAACCATAAAACTTTAACGTTAAATTTTTTAAACGGGGGGTGGGGGGAATTTTTTTTAAAAAAAAGAAGTTAGGGGAAATTGCACTGCGCAAGTCATTTTTTTTTTGATTTCTTCATATATTTAATTATAGGGAGATAGCAACTGTGTAGTTTTAACAATTCTTTTATTGATAATATATATCTGTTCAATGCAATATGTGAAATTAATTATATGAAAAATTAACTAAAGTTAAGTTCCTTGCGAGAATTTTAAAAAAAAGAAATTTGGGAAAAAAAGCTGCACAAAACGCAACTTTTATTTTGGATTTTTTCATATTTTTCAGTTTTTAAAATTTATCAAATCGTGAGTAAATTTCTCTCTTTAATTTATTTAGTATTATTTTTAGTATAAAAATTTTAGTTTTATATTTTAGTATTATATTTTAGTTATATTTTGGGTTTTATATTTTACTAATATATATTTGTCACTATGTCAAAGTATATAATATTTTTAATTTTTGTGATCAGATCTCTCAGAACAATGCGTGGATTATTTCTATTTAAACTATTAACATTTGGGCCAAAAAATCGTCTT
Source organism: Nylanderia fulva (assembly GCF_048542155.1). Lineage (NCBI taxonomy): Eukaryota > Metazoa > Arthropoda > Insecta > Hymenoptera > Formicidae > Nylanderia > Nylanderia fulva. The sequence goes on along the minus strand of NW_028189446.1, from coordinate 20,376 downwards.
CTTTCTATAAAATAAAGAAAATGTTAATTTTTTAAAGATTAAAAATCAGAAATTACCGCATTGATCCCAAGAATTTAACTGACAAAAAATTAAAAACCCTGTGTAATAATTTTAATATTTTTAGGATTTTAATTAATATTAACCTGTCAAAAATTCAAATTAATATGTTATGTGCTGTTGTAATGCATTTAATACGTACATTTATTCCCAATGAAACATTTTTATTACTTAATAAATATATAAATAATACTATTCTGTTACAATTATACATATAATACATGTTTTTCTTAAAATTCCTATTAACTGAACAATTAATGTGTATCGTCTTGGTTTTATATTTATCACATGATAATTACAAAAATTTTTAAAATTTGAATACCTAAAAGTTATAACTTAACGACATTTCCATTATGTAAAAAATGCAATTAAAAAAATATTTAAATTTAATTTTGAAATATTTATCTTCAGAAGAAATGCACGAAAATGTTTTACACTCTTAGTTCTAGTTTCTTACTAATATTGTTAGAATCCATGAGGGGTACATAGAACCCATATTAACATTGGATTTACGAATATATTTTTCAATTTGAGGTACTTAAAAATTTTTTATTCAAAGCAAAGCAAATGAGAAATAAGAAAAGAGACTAATTTCACAGAATAAATAAATATCAAGTTTTAATACACAACAATTGCTTTCTCTGATATTACAGATAAGAAGTACCTTCTGCATTGTGTAGCACAGCTCTGACTAAGCAGAAATGTCTCTGCCCAGTGCTGAATAACTACCACCTTCATCCAAGACTGCATCCAACCATCCAATCGATGAACCAAGAATGCACTTTACATTTCTCAAAGGTTTGTAATTGTGCAATATAGGTATACTGATCCAACGGATCCACATTCTCTCGATTAGTACCCAGATAAAAACGGATTCTGAGGTATAATTGCTAAATGGATCTGGAAGTTTTTCTTTTCTTTTACAACGTTAACATACAATGATTATTTTTTGACAAGTTTATGAATACCTTAATGTGTTCATTTGTAACGTTTGAATATTCACGTTGTCGATTAATATACTCCCAGAACTGATCTCTGTCAGTCTAACAACGAAGATAGGAACAAACTTTTTCCAGCACCGGTGCGACCAACGACGCCTATTTTTTCCGCTGGTCGAGTAACGAATGTTATCTCTTTCAACGATGGCACTAAATGGTTCCTGCAAATATAATTACAAAATTTCTTTTACCAAATGTTACAAATCGTGCATTATCTTTATCAAAATTTGAAAATATTACCTGTAAAATCAAAACAACTCTTTTAAATTCACAACACTTTGACTAGGCCACGCGTAAGGTTGATTAGTGTCCAGTTGTATTTTCCAGTCGGCACTTGATCTAAATACTGTTTTAAAAATCGTTCCACCGTATCTCTCTATCTGTCTCAGTAACCCAGCGCGATACGCGACACGCGATAATGCGACGAATCGCGAGAATAGGATTTTCTACCTATTCATATAAACGCGATGCGCGATTACGAAACCTAACATCATTTATTGCATATTTACCATTTATTGCAATTCTATAATTAATGACAAATCACTCTCGGATCAATGTCGGTTGCACGTTATTTATGACCACAGAGATCCTCTTTGTTTATAACGAATCGCATCTATAGATAGGATCGCAGTAAATCGCTCGTCGCGCGCTACAAATCTTCAAACTTGGGTCAACTTTTTTGCGATGTCGCACTCTATCTGCGACGGATATAACGTGCGAAAAGCTGTACGCTCATTGGATATCGCGCATCGCGTTTCGCGTCATCGCGTTGGTGTGCAGGACCATAAAGGTGCCTTTACATGGTAGCATCAAGCGTCAAGCATCTACGTTTGCGCAGATGTCACATAAGAAAGAAAATAGCTTCTTGTGGCTAATAATATTAATAAATATAATAAATATAATGATTATAATTAATATTATTTTAAATTTTTCAGTACTAATATGTGCTATATTCATTTGATCTCGACTTATTCATTGGTATGATCTCGTATGATCATCTTATTATTAGCAGCAAAAGCTGAAATCTATTTTATTTAACATTTGCGCATGAGTTTTTGCGCCGACACGTTTGATGCTATCTTTATAAAAGCATCTTTATATCCAAATTCCAATAGGATCGCATTGGAGCGAGAAGTATGTTGGGGGGAGCCTGCTATGCGAACAAACTTATATTTGGGCGGACCGGCACCTTCCTATTATTACAATATTGCATAAGAAATTGCGTATATATATAGATTTCGGTTTACATTTAATGAAAATTTTCGTTTCGTTTGTACGCGATTGCATCACATTAAGTGAAAATGTCACGATATATATTATTTTTTTGTAATTATCATAAATATCATGTAATATAAAACACAAGAGAAGACGCGTAAATGTCCCAGTTAGGAATCGAAAAAAAACATGTATTATACGTACAATTGCACAGAATAGTATCACCCATTCTATATTTATTAAAAAAATATAAAATGTTTTCATTGCAATAATATTGTTAATCTTGAGCAACACAGCACGTAACCTTTTTAGTCGATTTTTAACAGGTTAATATTAACTTGAAGTCGTAAAAATCTAAAGTTTTTTACTTAGCACTGCTTTTTAATTTCTTTTCAGTTAATTCTTGCATCAACGCGTTAATTTCTGGTTATTTATATATAATAATTGAAATTACTATATTTATTGTTACAGAGAAAATAAAAAATGATCTTCTGCAATTGCTAAAAGTTTAAATACAAATAATCCACGTATTGCTCTGAAAACATAAAATTAATTGTCAATAATAATAAATAGTAAGTATTACAGTATTATAATTCTAAAACTACATGCAATATATTGCATTTCTATTTTTTACAGTAATTATACTTTTTTGTAGAAACTACAGAAATACCACAAGATGCTTGCATTATCAATATGAACTATACTAAAAATATACTAATACTAACAATTTATAATAGTGCTATTTGATTTTGACAATATGTCTATCATTTCTTTGATCATGGACAAGGCCACAATGCAAATGATCAAAGTATACATCAATTATCTTATAAAACACGTTGATGTCTAATAACGGATTTAAAACGAAAATTATTGGTAATACTGATAATTTTACAATAATAATGCCGATAATAATGGAAATGATAAGCATTGTAGATATATTAATGACAATAATTCTGCGAATAGTACTGATGTTGATAAAACGGGACATTTTCTAATGAACATGATCACACTGCAATAAATGATGAAATTGTGTAACTAATAATCTAACCAAATTGTTGGTTGTGATAATGCTATGATAATTTCTAGTGAGTCTAATAATGAGCAGAATAAGTAAGGCTACTAAACTTAACATTACATTTTCCTGTAATGACAGAAATCATAATGGGAGTAGATAGCACTATTATGCTAACAGTTTTTGCAAATGATACTGATTTTGATAATGTGATACTTTCTTATGAGAACAATAATGGTTGCAAAACAGTACATAGTGATATCAATAATTCTACGAATGATAATGATCCTAATATTGATACATCATGTTCTAATGAACATGATCACAATGCAATAAATGATGAGGTTGCATCACTAATAATTCTAACAAAATTGTTGGTTGTGATAAGCTATTGATAATTTCTAGTGAGTCCCAATAATGAGCAGAATAGAGTAAAGGCTACTAAACTTAACATTACATTTTCCTGTAATGACAGAAATCATAATGTAGTAGATAGCACTATTAATGCTCACAGTTTCAGCAAATGAAAACTGATTTTGATAATGTGATACTTTCTTATGAGAACAATAATGGTTGCAAAACATACATAGTGATTATCAATAATTCTAACAAATGATAATGATCCTAATATTGATACATTATGTTCTAATGAACATGATCACAATGCAATAAATGATGAAGGTTGCGTCCACTAAAATTCTAACAAACTTGTTTGGTTTGTGATAATGCTATGATAATTTCTAATGAGTCTAATAATGAGCAGATAGAGTAAAGGCTACTAAACTTAACATTACATTTTCCTGTAATGATAGAAATCATAATGTGTAGATAGTACTATTAATCTAACATTCTGCAAATGATATGACTTTTAATAATGTATATCTTTTTGTGATAATAGTAAGGTTGTAAAACGGTAGATAGTAATATCAGTATCAATTTCTACGATGAATAATGATTCTAATATTGATATATCACTTTTGTGCAATAATAATAACATTAATGCTAATAATTCTAAGATAACTGTGGTTTGATAATAATTGATATTTTCTTGTGATGATGACAATAACTGTCATGTAAATACTGAATTGATATTAATTTATGAACAGTAATAATTATCATAATAATAATCTGACATTTTCCATGATAATGAAAAATTTCAATGTTTCTGAACGGGTATTGTTCTCAAAGTGTCATGATTTTTCTTTTAACGATGATTATAATTCTAAGTATCTTAAATGATCTCACTAACGCCAAAGCTTCTATAAATTATAATAATAGTGATAACAATATGATTTCCTGTGATGATGAAAAATTTTAAACGACCAACATTGCTTGTGCAAACACATTAAGTAATGATAGTTATAATAATATGATTTCCCGTGATGATATTAATGACCATATTGCTTCTGCAAACACATCAAGTACTTGGGAATATCTACCTTCAGCATCGGAAATTACAATTGAAAAGAAATTACGGGAACATGAAAGCTTCCGCAATAATGTTTCTGCAACTAATGATAAAAATTCTTCAAAAATCACTGATAAATCTTCTTCTATCAATACATTTGGTTGTAGAGAAACAATTTATTGTTTTCCATTTTCTCAACCTAAGGGACATCAAAAAAAATTTTTGCTACTATTGCAAAAAGTTTCGAGTAAAATTGCACGTCATTTAGAAACGTGCATAAATTGAACCTGAAGTAAGAAATTTGTATTATTACCCAAAGGTGATCATATTTTTCAATTCTGTATAATTATTTAAGTTTATAGTATTTTTTTTATAAATTGATTATTTGTTAAATATAATATATTAATACTGTTATAATTTTTATTAATATTTACTTTATATATACTTATTTACATTATACATACTTACTTAATATTCTCATTGCAGGTATATTTAGAAAGAAGAGAAACAAATTATAGAGTCTATTAGAAAAAAAAAGGAATATTTCATACATAATACGGATCCTTTCTTAATACGGGAGAATTAATTGTTTGTCGAAGGCCTGCCAAAAATAGTTGCAAACAGTACAAGATTTATAAAGTTGCGCAAAGTGTAAGGATGTTCACTAAAAATATATCAGGCATCATTTTAAAGAATGTGTAGGAGAATCCAAAGGCAGAAATGTACAAGTTTTAGGACGTGCTGTGATGGGCAGAATTCATGAATGTGGCAAGTGAGACAGTAAGAAAAGTTTTATTCCCAGTTTGAGGAAGTTGATTTTACACAAGTATTAAATATGAAAAATTTAATAATAACATTTGCGAACAAATTATGTATCAGACAAATCATCAACCACAAACCAGATATGATACGTGCTAAACTTCGATTATAAAAGGTTTCTTATCGCAATGAAAGAATATAACTCTAACCATAACAGAGTTTTTCTGATATTAATCCTTCCATATATGATGATTGTCTGAAAGCAGTAAATAAAGTAGCTCATTTTGATGATATTAATAAAAATATGGTGCACCATCAGTTGCGTCAAATATTGGGACATATTAAAACAAATTGGTAATTTGTTAATAAATGAATGCTAAAAGCTAATGGGAATAGAAAAGCAAATGCTACAGAAAACTTTTTAAAATTATTCAAGAAGATTATGGTATATCTATAAACAAAACATAGAAGAAAAAATGACACAAATAAAGACAGAAAAAGTTATGCCCTTTCCATCTATGGAAGATATAAAAAAATTACACCATATCTAAAAAACGAAAGAAAATCATTGTATGCAAAACTTCAGAAGAATTTAAATACGAAACATTGCTAAAACTTGCAAAAGTTACACTTACATCAATGCAAGTTTTTAAAAGAAGAAGAGCAGGAGAAAAGAACGGGTTACTATTGACGATTTTATTACTCGCGAAGGTATAACGAAAGAAAATCATTAGATTTATACAAATCATTAGGCACAATTACAGCAGGTAAAAATTATTATTACTATTATTTATTTATAAATATTATGTATAATATTTTTTATTTACAAGTATTTTAATTAAATTACGCACAATATGGTATATGATGCAAATAATAATCTACATATAACTTTGTTATAGGTTGCTGATAAATACGTAAGATTCTTAATTCGTGGAAAATTGGACGTACATTGCCTGTGATTTTAGACATGGAATTAGTACAATGTGTTGAACTATTTTTGAACCAGCGAAAGGATGCAAATGTTCCTGAAAAAATCCGTATGTGTTTGGCATACCCAGTAGTACCAAACGCCATTTCAAATATTTAAGAGCGTGTATCCTTATGCGATATTTTTCTAAAAATGGATATGCACAAATACCACATTCTTTTAAGAGGTACTGAATTACGTAAACATATTGCTACAACATGCATTACGTTAAATTTATCTTACAATGAAGTGGATGATTTGGCGAACTTTATGGGACATCACGAGAAAATCTCATAAACGCCATTACGACAGTCAATAGCAGCTGTAGAGATAGTTCGTATGACGAAATTTCTTGAAGCAGCATTAGGTGAAATGAGCAACAGCAAACTAATAATAGTGATTCAGGTATATACACTATTTATCTTATTATATATATGCCACAAGTACTTTTTATATATTAATTTTTTGTATAAATATAATATATTAATTATTGCATTCCTTTTTAAACTTTTCTGCATTCTAATATATCTATTTAATTAGAAGAAAAATCAGACAACAGTTCCCTTATAACCAAACTTATAAATTAAGGCTAATGTGTGCCACGATCATGTATTCGTGTAGAATAAAAGTATTGTAAATAATCAACTGTTCACGAACGCGTGGCGAGAGAAGGATCGCGCGGCACCAAAGGGATGATCACTTTTATTATTTGAAAAAAAGACTTTAAATATTATCCACAATTAAAAAACAACACTTTAACAAACTTTTCACATAGTAATTATTTACAGAACATCGGAATCAAATCAGAGTGCGGATTAAGCGCGGTCGTCAACGGGGTTTTTTGCGGTTTATCTAATAAGCGGTTTGTGATATGTGTTTCACGGCGGAAGGCGATAAGATGAAAAGTTTCGTCGACGCCCCTTTTATCAATGCGGTGCTAGGGCCCGTCACGTCATCACGCACCAATGATTTCGATCACTTCAAAGTGGTGATGTGACGCAAGGGCCGAACGTTATTGGCTGCCCGGTTCTCGCGCGGAGTAGGCACGGGCCTGACATGCGCGAGCGGACGATTATTTTACTTGATTGGCCTTACCAGAGCCACGTGATCGCTTTGCGGCATGTGTTTTTGCCGACATCACGCAGCAGTTATATCTCCGTGCGGTACCCGTTGCGGATTGTTATTTATATGACTTTTTAATTGCCCTAATGATTTATGTACGTAGATATTTGTGATCTGGGTGAATTTTTTTCATTGTTTATTTTACCGCGACGCATGATAATAAACAAACTGAAATAGATTAGAAGTGGATAAGGCTACTTACTTGAAATTGCATGAAATAAAACTCGGATTTATTTGCAATCTCAAACATCCCGCCCGCCTGTTACGTTGTGACGAAACCAATTCCGTTGATGAGTGCTGGGCCGGCGGGCCTCCCGACGCTTTATTGGTCGGGATTGTGCCGGTGGCGGCTGCGCGTCACGACGCAGCGTGGTGATCGTCGTTGTCGCGCTAGACTCGATCAGCTGTGAAATATCCGCCACGTGTTGGTGAATACCGCGATTTGGAGAGTGGTTGCGTAAGACAATGATGGCATTATGATGGCATAATTAATGCTCCGTTAGGTGTACAAATGGCGTGTAGTGTTTGAATCGTGTGTGAATGTGTATTTGTGTTAAAGTGTGAAAGATGTGACCGGTAGTGTGTATAATGGTGTGTTATCTGTGTGGTGTGGCTGTGCGGCGTATCTTGCACGTCATCGGTAACGTCGTGTCTGCCTTCAACATCCTGTGGAAGCAGGGACAGATCATGACGAGCGGGACGCCTGAGCTCGGAAGACGCGGTCTGTGATGGTGACCACGCGCACCACGCCGTCGTCTCCGTGATGCAGCTTCGTGATCCGGGCAAGCGGCCATCGACTTGAGGAGAGATCTCGGAGCCCCACCAGGCAGAGACTCCGATGTGGGGTGCCGTCTCATTCTTCAGCCACTTTGAACGAGAGGTGAGTCCGTGGATGTACTCCTTCGACCACCTCCCCCAGAAGTGATCTCTCATTTGTTGTAGATGTTGCCATCGTGATCTCGAGGAACCAGGTTCTTCTTCCTGCAGCGGCTCAGGGATGGCGAAAGAGGTGCCCCGATCAGGAAGTGTCCGGGAGTGAGCGCTGAACATCGTCTGGATCGTCGGAGAGTGCCTGCCAACGGTCGAGAATTGAGACATGCTTCAATTTGAGTGAGGAGTGTATTTAATTCCTCGAAGGTGAGGGTGGTTTCGCCTATACCCTCCGCAGGTGATACTGGCAGATTTTACAGCGGCCTCCCATAATCCACCGAAGTGCGGGGCCGCCGGCGTGATTGAAGTGCCCAGCCCGGGTACCCTCCTGGCAGCTGCGCGTGCGACCCTCGACCCTCCGGAGATGCCGGGAATGAAAGCTCTCGTAGGGTGCGGTCAGCTCCAACGAAGGTCGTGCCGCAGTCGCTGAAAATGTTTGGTGCAGAGAACCCCGTCGGGAGACAAATCGGCGAAAGCGGCGATGAAGGCTTCCGACGAGTAATCTGAGACGAGCTCTAGATGGATGGCCTTCGGACCAGAAGCCCGATGAAGACCGCAATATAGCCCTTGTAGGCCCGGTGACCGCGGCCCTTGCTGGTCCGGATGAGATTGGCCCCCGCGTAGTTCCAGTCCAGTGCGGAGGAATGGCCGTGTTGGAGTGACCCGCGTGGGCAGATTGCCCATAGGTGGTTGTGGTGTTGTCGCTCGCCACCTTGTGCAGGTACACAGCGATGTAATCGCTGCTTCACCGGGTAAAGTCCTCGAAGCACCCAAAACCGCTGTCGAAGCAATCCCAGAGTCATTGCACTCCTCCGTGCAGGTCCGGCGATGACAAGAACGATCAGCAGTCGAGGGCAGCCATGAGGTTGCTGGGACGATCATTGGGTGTCTCTCGTCCTGTGGCAAGAGTGAATTCTTCAGACGTCCTCCCACTCTTAAAACGCCTTGTGCACAATGTATGGAGTCAATTTGGCCAACGGACTGCGTGTTGCAACAGTGCGACCTGCGGAATGGCGGTGACCTCGTCAGGGAAGTGAGTGCTTGTACTCCTCGTAACCATGCGACAGAGCTACTTCCAACTCGTCCGAGGTTTAGTGGCCGTCCAGGTGTGGTTAGTTGGTTCTGCCGTGCGAAGCCAGCGACGACACCATCTTGTGACTCGTAACAAGCGGTGCAACGACGAGAAGCGAAGAAGAGCTCAGGTTCCATGACGACCAGGCTCTTGGTCAGTAGGCCCAACGGCTCGTCTCTCAGAAAGGTCGTCCTCCTGGGTGTTCACCTCGGCGATTGGCCCCTGCAGTCCTCTTCCTCCGCAACCATGTAGGGTCCCGCCACCATAATGTGTATTTGTAATTCCGACTGAGTAAACGCCCCTTAATGCACAATCCGCAGGGTTGTCTTGACCCGCCACGTGTCTCCAGAGTGCATTTGGCAACAGGGTTTGGATGTGGGACACCCGATTGGCAACGAAGGTCTTCCACCGCAAGGCGTGTCCTTGGATCCACTGAAGCGTGACCTTCGAGTCAGACCACAGATGAGTTGGGTGTGTCTGTCAAGTCGAGCGTGATTTGAACATGCTGTGTCAACGTGGTGAGTAAGGCGGCGGCGCAAAGCTCGAGTCTTGGCAAGGTCACTTGCTTGACAGGTGCCACCTTGCTCTTGGCCATTAGCAGCTTCACTGACGTTCCCTCTTTTTCAGCGATGCGGAGGTATACGGCTGCGGCGTACCCTCGTTCGGATGCATCGGCGAAACCATGGAGTTGCAGCGATGAGTCTCCACGTCCAGTGCCTAGCCAGCGAGGTATTCTCAGGCGGTCGAGGAGTTAGAGAGTCACCCAACAGTTGCTGCCAACGATGAGCGTCGGCTGTCGGCAGTGGGGGCATCCCAATCCAATCCCTGAAGCCACGTAGTCTGGATGAGGATCTTCGCGCGGATGACGACTGGAGCGAGCCAACCCATTGGATCGAAGAGACGTGCGGTTTCAGAGAGGACATGTCTCTTCGTGTATTCCTTTATAGACGGTGGACGCAGCACGAAGGAGAACTGATCGTCTTGAGGATGCCATCAAAGTCCTAGCGTTGAGTGGCTCTCCCCATTCCATGAGTGCTGCGATTGTTGCATGCGATGATCCTGCGGGACGCCTGTCAGTATCTCCTCATTGTTGGCTGCCCACTTTTTCAACGGAAATCCACCCGCCTTACAGAGGTTTGCGTAGTTCCGTCTGGAGGACGATTGCTCCCTCGAGGTGGTTGCTCCGGTGACGACGTCATCGACGTAGCAATCCCGTCGCAAGGCCACAGCGCCTCGAGGAAAATGCTCCTCTCATCCTCAGCTAGTTGGTGAAGAGTCCGTATGGCGAGGAATGGAGCGCAACCGAGACCGTACGTGACCGTTCTCAACTGGTATTCCTGCACTTCATCGTCCGGAGAATGCCGCCACAGGATCGTCTGGAGCGACAATCGTCTGGATGCACGAGAATCTGCCGGTACAATCTTTTCTATGTCGGCGACGAGACGTAGCGGTGTTGACGCCATCGGAGCAGCACGTCGGCGAGTGTCGGAACAGGTTTTGCACCAGTGAGGAGATGCGTGTTCAAGCGCTTCCCTGCTCGCGTTTGCTGCGATCCGTTGAAGACGACCCTCAACTTGGTGGTGGTGCTGGATTCCGTGAAGACCCCATGATGTGGTAAGTAACACTTGTCTTGACGATCAATTACCGCAGTGTTTTAGCATCGTCATGTGTCGCAGGTCTTCGTATTCCCGCATGAAGCTGCGGTAGAGGTCACCGAAGCGAGGATCCTGGACGCAGCGTCGCTCCATGGCTGTCAGGAGACGTTCCGCTGGTCTGCGAGTCTCCTCAGTGCTGTTGGCGGTGAGGAAAATGGCAACCTCACCACATATCTCCCAGCGGCAGTGCGGGTGTGACTGCGCACAAAGACTCCTCACATCTTTGTTCGTCGGGAGTGAGGATGCGACAGCGGTGGGCTCCTGTTTCCTGTTCCCGAATCGACGCACCAGATCAGCGAGGTCATAATCAGCGGTGCAGCGGAACGTGCGGCGGTGATCCTCGGTTGCTGTTGCATCTGACCCCCCGGAGAGAATCCAACCAAGCATGGTCTTCTGGGCGATCGGCATCTCTGGACCGCCCTTGCGTACGCCCTCCTCGATAATAAACGAGCAGACCTCCGCTCCCAGGAGTAACTCCGCGGGGTCGTCGTCCTGGAAGGTTGGGTCGGCCACGCTGAGGCCTTGAATGTGAGGCCAACGTTGGTTGGTCCTTGATGCGGGACCTTGCGTCAGCAGGAGGCGCGGCAGAACGTATGCCACCACGGAGAGCTTGGCGTTGGTCCGTCTGAAGATATATTCAGCGTGACCTTGCCGCGGGTTGGCCCTGGACGGCTCCTCCACCCCGAAGATGGACAGTCCTGTGTGAACTCGAGGTAGTCGTAATCGTTGAGCCACCGTTTCGGAGATGATGGACAGCTCAGAACCCTGATCGAGTAGAGCTCGCACTGCGTGAGGAGATCCATACCTGTCAGCTATGTTGACGCGTGCCGTTGCTAGGAGGATGGCCTTTCGATCCTCGCTCTGATGGGTAGTGGCTAGTGTCGTGGCAAGTTGAGGAAGCTGATGCGGCGGCAGACCTGTTGACCTCGGAGGCCGGAGACGCGGTGTGTGCCTCGTGCAACATTGTGTGGTGACGTGCGTTCAAGTGAAGCAGTTTTTCTTCGATGACATCGTGAGAGAAAGTGGTTCCCCAGGCAATTGTAACATAGCTGTTCGTCTCCACGAATGTCTTTCGTTCCGCAGAGACTTGGCCTTGAACTCACGGCAGGCCATGAGCGTGTGTTTTCTCCCGCACAGTGCACATTGTGGAGATGCCGGTCCGTGCTTGGTGACGTGAGATTTGGCCGCTCGTGCTTCGCCTGAGTGTTTGTTGATCGCTTTCGGTCGTACAGCGTTGAGTGTCGGATCCGTCGCTAATGAAATCGAGAAGTGTTTCGAGCGATGGTGGTTCGGCGGATCCTGATGTGGATGACTCCCATTCGAGGCGAGTGGTTGCGTCGAAGAGCTCCGTGACGAGGTAATTGAAGAGGTCCATCCCGTGCGTGTCGATCGGACGACCGATGCTCTCCTGCGCGTGACGACGGTGGTGGCGGCGTTATGGATCGACTCAACTCATCGCGGTATCTCCCTTCATCTTTGACACGTTGACGAATGTGGCAAAGTTGGAGCGGATAAGTTCCTCTCTTGTTCTCATAATGTTTGCTCAAGATTGCCCAAGCGCGATCGTAATTGTCGCCGGTGACAGGTAATGATCGTATTAATTTTTCAGCTTGTCCGGTCACGCTCGAACGAAGATGGTGAAGACGCTCGATGTTTGAGATCGACGTGTTGTTCTCCGATGACGGAGAGGAAAAGGTCTCGGAAGGATGGCCAATCTGCGTAGTTGCCAGAGAACAGCGGCACCTTGATACGCGGCAACGAGGACCTTGAAGCGCCCTCGGTATTCCGGCGAACGGGCGACGGAGGAGACTCCTGGAATTGCTCGGCGTAGCCATCCAGCAAGCTCCGTTGTGCCACATAGAGGTTTCGGTATCCTCATGCAATCCTGATTTGACATAATCGCTTTCATTGAATTTATCTTTCAGACCTGAGCGGATGAGATCATGCTGCGTCTCAAATTTCGACCACAACTGGTCAATGATCCTGGTGCGAGTGGTGACGGCGCTGGCGGTGATGTTGGCGTTCCCCAGCTTTCTGAGATACTCTACTGAGCGTGCGATGCGAACTTGGACTTCACGCTGACAGTCAATCAGCGTGAGCAGATCCATCTTCGATAGTTTGCTGGATGCTGGCGGACACTCACTTCACGCACCGATGGAAATCACGTTCGCGAACTTGCGGGTGCCGGCTCAACGAGAGCTCCGGCTCGAAGGACCAAAATATTTGTTCACGAAACGCGATTGCGAGAGAAAGGATCGCGTGGCACCAAAGGATGAAGTCACTTTTATATTTGAAAAAAGACTTTAATATTATCCACAATTAAAAAAACAACACTTTAACAAACTTTTCACAATAGTAATTAGTTTACAGAAAAATCGGAATCAAATCAGAGTGCGGAAGTAAGCGGCGGTTCCGTCAACGTGGTTTTGCGGTTTATCTAATAAGCGGTTTGTGATATGTGTTTCACGGCGGAAAGGCGATAAGATGAAAAGTTTCGTCGACGCCCCTTTTATCAACGCGGTGCTAGGAGGGCCCCGTCACGATCATCACGCACCAATTGATTTCGATCACTTCAAAAGTGGTGATGTGACGCAAGGGCGCCGAACGTTATTGGCTGCCCGGTTCTCGCGCGGAGTAGGCACGGGCCTGACATGCGCGAGCGGATCGATTATTTTATTGATTGGCCTTCCAGAGCCACGTGATCGCTTTGCGCATGTGTTTTGCGACATCGGCAGTTATATCTCCGTGCGGTACCCGTTGCGGGATTGTTATTTATTATGACATTTTAATTGCCCTAATGATTTATGTACGTAGATATTTTGATCTGGGTGAATTTTTTTCTATTGTTTATTTACCGGCGACGCATGATAATAACAACTGAAATAGATTAGAATGGATAGGCTTACTTACTTGAAATTGCATGAAATAACTCGGATTTATTTGCAATCTCAAACAGCAACAATGAAACGTTACGTTTGGAACCTATTAAATCAAAGTATGAATATGATATATTCATTGAAATGGATTCAAATTGAGAATACGTTTCATTATTGTGTTCATTCTGCTTTACCTCAATTTTTATGCATCGACGTCCGCGGTTGTAGCATATATTAGCCCTTAGTTTCAAGAATTGGGTTACACTATATATATACATATATAATAATTATCATAATATTGTGTTATTATTAACAGAAGAGGAAGAGATGCAAGAAACAAACAAAGATACTTCGAGTGCAGAATCGGAAAACGATGCCGAAACATGTATGATAAGTTCACGTAAGCCTTCTTTATTACGAACAGAAAGGAAATTACCGAAATTTCTTAGCGTAACAGATGAACAACAAAAATCTGTAAAAAAGAAAATCGTGCATCAAAACCATACTATAGTGAATAATGACAATGATTCTGACGAAACTTATTCCCCAAAGATAAAGAAACGTGGCAGTAGTAAGTTTATTTTCTCATTTTCACATATTGTATTCAGTTTTATAAACTTATCAAGTCAGAGTGGATTTTCTTTTAAATATTATTTAGTATTATATTTTCATGTGACTATGTCAAAGTATATTAATATATTAAGCTTTTATTTATAATGCATTTTTTGATAGAATTTTAATGTACATAACAACAATATTTAATTAAAAAATAATAATGATAAATGATAAAGGTTCCACACACATTAGCTTAATTTAGTTATATATTTATTTATATTATTTGTATTTTTTATATTATTTTATATTATTTTATATTATTTTATATTATTTTATTTTTGCATTTCTATTTCTTTTTATTCTTATAATTATGACGTTATAATTTTAATATTTTCTTATTAATGAAAGTTTGTCAGTACTCTGAAGAGAATTTTAAAGTAATTTTATTCTACTAGTAATTTAAATAAAAATACATTTAAATAAAATTTAGGTAAATTATTGCTTTTTATATAGAAATATTTATTCTGATTCATAGATAATTAATTTATTTTGTAGCATCTCCATTTGGTATAACAAAACGAAGACGTTGGACGGAAGAAGAACGTAATACAATATTGAAAGAATTTCAAAAAGAAATTACCACTTCACAGCTGCCATCTAACAAAAAAATTTCCTGTATAAAAGAAAAAAATAAGTGCTTATTTAATCGATCCGTTGCTCAAATTAAAACGTGGATCCATAACTATATATCTGGCAAATTTAAGCGTCACTAAATGAATAAATATTTTTTCAGAAAATATTTATTTAGTCAAATCGGAAATATTTTAATTTTTTATTCAAAAATAATACGTAGATTACTTGTATTTAAGCAAATGCAAAAAATAAGTAGAATACCTAATTTTTATTATTTCATCACATTGAACTAAAAATTAAGTTACGTTGTGAGAATTTTATAAAAAAAGAAGTTAGAGAAGTTGCACTGCGCAAAGTCATTTATTTTGATTTCTTCATATATTTATATTGTATGTACAGTAGCAGTACTGTGTAGTTATTACAATTCTTTTATTGATAATATATATTCATGATTACAAGTGCAATATGTGAAATTAATTATATGACACATTAAACTAAAAGTTAAGTTACATTGCGAGAATTTTATAAAAAAGAAATTTAGAAAAGCTGCACTGCGCAAGCTATTTATTTTGATTTTTTCACATATTTATATTATATGTAGAGTAGCAGTACTGTGTAGTTATTTATTATAATTTTTATTGATAATATGTATTCATGATTACAAGTGCAATATGTGAAATTAATTATATAACACGTTAAGCTAAAAGTTAAGTTACATTGCGAGAATTTTATAAAAAAGAAAGCAAAAGCTACACAAGTTTTTTATTTTGATTTCTTCATATATTTATATTATATGTATAGAAGCAATACTTGTAAAGTTATTTATTTTAATTCTTTTATTGATAATATGTATTCATGATTACAAGTGCAACATACTATTATACATATATGTATTAGGTTTGTGTTTTTATATATATAATATACATGTATATGCTCATACGTTCATTGTTCAATTATTATTTTACTAAATATATTTCAAATTGCTTTAAACAAATATATAAGAATACTTTTTTGTGACTATACATAGAAATATATTTTTACAATTCCTACTATCTACATATTTAATGTTTTATCCTTCTACTTTTTACATAACATTTATATTCATCAAATTGTAAAAAAAAAATAAATCAGTAAAATTAATTTTGATACTAATTATTTAAATAATTGTCCTAAAACGGACAATTATGCTTTTTTTGATTAACTTTTAAAACAATATTTTATACAATTACAACTTCTGTAACATTATTATTTTGCATTGATCTAATAATATATATAAAACTGAGTCTGTTGCATTGAAATTTTCGTAATTTTTCAAGATTAATTTCTTGGAATATTACAAAAAGAGGGCCCTCCCGTTTCCTTAAGAGCTCCACAATATTTTTGTATCTCAAAATGTCTCAAATGTTTACTTATATTCCTGTCTTTTTAATTGAAAAAAATATTAAAATTAATTCTATATAGCAATGACAGATAGTTTGTAAGTAAAATATAGTGATTTTAAATAATTTATATAATTTTTTTATAAAAGGATTACATATATTATACTTGACAACTAGTAATATCTTGTGAATACACATTTCATAAATAACACAAGCGCAGAGAAGTAAATTGCATTAGATGTATCGTTTTCATCTAATATCTCTTCTATCAGAAATCTTTATCTTAACTACGATTTTATTTTAAATATCATAATTATATTTTCTCTCTCTCTCTCTCTCTCTCTTTCTTTCTTTTCAGGAGACGCGGTAGTGTCTCCGGCCATGTTCAAACCCTAAAAGACCTTAAAAAAGACACTACAAGTCTCTTATCCTGCACCATCAAAGTCCATCTTTTGGGGGTGTAGAACTACTAAAATATAAAAAATTTTAAATTGCACGTAATATAACCTGAAAGGCGGCATCGCCAAGAGTAATTTGAGCCAAGAAGAAATAAAATCGGTCAAGCCGTTCTGGAGATACAAGCGGTCAAAAAGTGACGTTTTTTATGAAAAATGAAGTAACGTCGTCTTCTTCTTCTCTGTCCGCGTCCGCTGACGTCATCAGGATTATATATATATATAATATGTCTTTCACCCTCTTTCACCCTGTTTCGTCTTCTTTCACCCTCTTTCATTCTCTCTCACCCTCTTTCGTCCTCTTTCACTCTCTTTTGTCCTCTCTAACCCTCTTTCATTCTTTCTCACCCTCTTTCACTCTCTTTTGTCCTCTTTCACCCTCTTTCGTCCTCTTTCACCTTCTTAATGATGAATTCCTAATTGCTTACACAAATTGCTTACATTGTATGTATGTATGTACCATCTCACATAATGCATATCTTAAAATATGATGTTAAAATAATGTAGATTAAAATATATTTTTATAATATTGCATATCGATGTTTCTTGTATGCTGCCTGTAAACAATTAAGAATATATATAAACAATGTTGTACTGTACTATTTTGAAAATTAAATCTCACATATGTCAGAGCATTGTGAAATAAGTGAAATATTTGCTAGAAAGAATTGATGGTGTTTCTCTGCAATAGCAATTCTGCAATAACTATCGTGTAACTACCATATGAATAAATGTTTGCAAGCATTATTTCTTGACTGTTTATGAAACTGTTCAGAGAAACCTGAATTATTATATCTTGATTGTTTGCATATTCGATGAATGATAATGGCTATTTAAAAGAAGAATTTCTTTATTTACTTTTGGAGTGTCATAATAATCGTTTTTTGAACATATGGTGTCGTCAAAATAGCTAGGGTATAAATGTACTATACTTAATTTTGTACTGTCGCTGTACTAACCGATCTACACTTAATTGCTTATACATATGTACCAGTGCATTTTACCACAAATCACAAGTAATGTATACATCAGAGTGTCAATGTACTCTTATGTATACAATAAAATTTTTATTCTTTTTTGCTGTCGTCAAAATAGTAGACTGACATATATATATATATATATATATATATATATATAACTTGTATTTATCAGAATTGTTAATAGAAATTCTTTCTTGAAAATATATATTGTGATATTCACGATATATATACGCATCGATAACGAATTAATTTCATAATTTTGTTAACATGTCCTGAAAAGAACCATTACACAAATATAAATTTTTGTACTTTTATATTAAATAAAAAATTAATTGTAAAGCTTATAAATTTACTACATCGTTACTAAAGATCCTTTCTTGAAAATATATATTGTGATTCATGATATATATGCATCGATACAACATATTAATTTCGTAAATTTGTTAACATGTCCTGAAAAGAACCATTATACAAATTAATTTATGTATTTTTAAAGTATATTAAATAAGAAATAATATATAAAGCTTAAATTTATTAGAATCTTTATTAGAAATCATTCTTTGAAATATATATATTGTATTTTATATATATATACATTAGTACATATTAATTTCTATATTTTCTTAATATGTCCTGAAAAGAACCAGTATACAAATTAATTTATGTATTTTTAAAGTATATTAAATAGGAATCAATATATAAAGCTTATATTAACTAGAATCTTTATTAGAAATCATTCTTTGAAATATATATATTGTATTTTATATATATATTCATTAGTACATATTAATTTTATATTTTCTTAATATGTCCTGAAATGTACCATTATACAAATAAATTTATATATATAAACAATATATATTAAAAGGTACATTTGAGGACAGTTCCTTTATATGTCCAAAGACAGTTTTCGGGACGCCCTGAAAACTGCCATTAGATACATAATTTTTTTCAGGACAGTCCTGAAAAGCAACAAAAGTCCTGGAAACTGCCATTGTGTCGCACACAATGTCCCGAAAACTACCTCTGCACATATATATATATATATATATATATATAACAATGTGTATATATATGTGTATATATATAACAATGTGTATATATAATTATTTTTTATAAAATTACAAGTTATATAAAATGGGACATCCTATTTAAATATCCTATATATATATATATATATATATATATGTATATATAGGATATATATTTAAATAGAATGTCCCATTTTATATAACTTGTAATTTTATAAAAAATAATTATATATACACATTGTTACACATCATCTTATACGCATATATTTGCGTATAATGTCGATGATAAGAATATAAATATAAATGTGTTTTTTTTTACTTTATTTGAACACAATTTATTGTTCACTTTGACATACATAATATGTATATGTGTTTCTATATTTATATTTATATGATGAAAAGGTACAAGTGTCTGTACAATTTCTTTTAGACACTAAAAAACATGATATAAAATGTACTTCTAATTTAATTTTTTGTTGCTCTCTTATTTACACCTTTTAGTATAAAGCTTTTTCACCACGACAAGGTAGGTGTAAATCGAGAAAGAATTTTGTTTCATTTTACAGGGAGAAGAGACAAGTGCTGATATTTATAGCAATATTGACATTTATGTATTATTTGCAAAATCGATATATATATAATTTCGATATATACAAAAACATGCACCTCTTTATGTATATATCGTTAGATATAAATACATAAAATTTGTGTTATATTTATTTGAGGCATCTTTTCCTAAAGATTCTTTTTTTAGAATTTTGGAAAAGGCGACAGTTTATTTTCTTCGATAATGTAAAGAAAATGTTGCCTCATATTATCAATACGATTCGAATATGTCATATTACAAGGATTTTCTCCTAAAGCTATAGTTGTAGCGAAAGCTGCAGCATAAATTCCACAACATGTGCCATCAGGTTGTTTTTGAACCTTTTCAAATATAATATCATTTGCACTTATTTGTGGATAACGACGATGAATGTAATTTTTTTCTTTAGGCACCAATTTATTGTATGTACAATCGGGTAGACTGTCATACACTCGAAGCTTGGTGCCGTCAAAAAATATACATCGCCAATGATTACTGCAATTTCCTCCAATAATTTGTAAGCTTTTGTCGCTACGACTTGCTTCAATTAAATGAGAATATTCTAAATATAACACACTTTGTGTTTCAAAAGGACATGTATTTTTTACGACGCGCAAGAATTTGTCCAATGAATCGTCGTTTATTAGACTATCCACAGGTAATACATTTTTCTCTATTTCACTATC
>NW_028189445.1:0-23168 GCF_048542155.1 Nylanderia fulva | reverse complement strand
CTCACCAGGCCCGAACCGGAAGGATTGACAGATGTACCCTTTTCTTGTTCGGTGGGTGGTGGTGCTGGCCGTTCTTTTGTGGGGCGATTTTGGTTCCGAGAACGAACGAGGACTTACCCTGCTAAATAGCGTCCTTTAGGGGTTTGCGAAGGCCCCCGGCTTCGGCGGCGGGTTTTTATTCCCAACGTACAAAAAATCTTTTAGAGAAACAGGCGGCTTCAGCCACGGATTGAGCAAAAAAAGGTCTTTGTTTCCCCCTTTAGATTTTTGGGCCCGCACGCGCGCTAAATGAAGGAAACGCGTGTTTTCCCCGGGCCCAAAGGGGCCCGGGAAACCCCGTGAACCCCCTTTTGTGGGGGGTTTGAGGCTTGCAATTGTTCCCAAAAACGAGGAATTCCCAGAAGCGCGAGTCATAAGCTCGGTTTTTACGCCTTTTGCCCTTTTCACACCCCCCGTCGTACTACCGATTAAATGATTTAGTGGGTCTTCGGACTGGTGCGCGGAATGTTCGGCATTGCGGGTTGCGGGAAGATGCCCAAAATTTGGATTTAGAGGAAGTAAAAAGTGAAAACAAGGTTTCCGTAGGTAAACCCTCGGAAGGATCTTAATTTCCCGGGGGGTGGTCTGCGTCGAGATCCCTTTTTGGGAGAGACGCGCGTGAGCAGTGGGCATAAAGGGACCGTGAAAAGGCGCTCTCAGAGAAAAAAAAAAATAACGGATTTGAGGAATTTTTTGGTGGTTTTGTTAACGAGGCGCCGTGCGCCCCTTTTGACCGAAAGTGTCGCAAGAGAGCAGCGGCCGGCGGGGTTTTGACGACATTCGGAGAAGACGCTTTTGCGATACGCTGGGGGGTTTCCATTCCGGCCCACCACACACAAGCGTGATTTGGCTTTAGCGGAACCCGGTGGTAACTATGCCCGCGCCGCGTGTGTGCAGCCCCAGCGTTCGTGCGCCGCCTCCCCCCTTTCGCGGGGCAGCGGGCAGGTGCCAGACAAAAACGGTGGCGACCCCGAGTGCCGAGCGAGAGGGCCCCCATTATTATTAAATATATTAAAACAAGAGAAGGGGATCGATGATATTTCGCCCAAAAATCTGTAACTGTGTCGGCCCCGACGGTTTTTCAAAGGGGCTTCCCCCCCGGCTTCCCTTTGGCGGGGGAGAGGACGCTCCAAAACGAAAAAACACACAACTCTATTTTTGGCCGTATTTTTTCGGGCGGGAAGCGGGGGTCCGCGCGCGTCTTGGGGAACGCGCGGGAAAAGGGCTGATCAAAGAGCCACACGATTTTTCTCTCTCTTCGTCCGAGAAAAGAGACCACGGGGTTTTAAAACGAAAGCGCGTTTTTCGCGAACGCAAAAAATTTCGAACGCTTACCCTGAACGGTGGATCATTTGGGGCTCGTGGGTCAATGAAAAAACGCAGAAAATTTGCCCCTTTAAAATTTTGTAAAACTCCCGGGGCCCAAAAGAAATCGACTTTTCCGAAGCACTTTTGCGGTCCACGGATACAATTCCCGGCCCCACAAACGGTTGAGGGTCGTTTAGTACCCCTAAAGTTTGCCCCCGGGAAAAAAAGCGCGAAACGGCCCAGGACGGGGGCCCCCCCAAAGAGAAGGGCCCGGGGCCCCTTTCCCCTGTGCCCTTTTGAAAACCTTTCCCAATGGGTGTCGACGATCGTTGGACGTTGTTCGAGGTGTCCCCTGCCGCGCGTCCGGCCCCGGGGGGGAAAAAACCCTGGGTGGGTCTGAAAGGACACCCCAAAATAATAATAAATAATGAGGGGAAAGGAAGCGCCCCCAAGCGAAAAAATGTTGGCAAAACGCGCGCCAGAGAAAGCTGCGCGAATTAAGAGGGGGAGCGGGTTTGGGTGTAAAAAAAGCCCGGTGTTTTACGGGGAGGGGCCGAGGAGAAAGGGGAAATGGGGGTAAGAGCGCGCGCGAAGGGGGGCAAAAAAAGGGCCCCAAAAAAAGGGGTTCGGGGAACGGTGAATGGCCCGCTTTCCCTGAGCGGCGCGTGGGTCGTTGTCTCCAAAAAGTAGGTACCCGCTTGCTCACCGTCTTCCTTCCGTACATCCACAGACGGGGACCGGACGCTCTCGCACTCTGTGCCGGTCCTCGGTGCGAAGCGTTCGCGGGGTTTTATGCCGGGGCCCCCTTCCCCCGCACCCAAAACGGATTAGGGGAAATATACGGCGCGTCTTTGGGCCGGGGGGGAGAGCTTTCGAAATTCCTTTCCCTCTTTAGGGAAAAGGGGTTTTTAAATCGCGAGCCGACCGCGGGTCCGACCCACAAATTTTCTTTTAAAGCAAAAAAAGGGGACCGGCGCCCCGGGTCGGTACTCGTGGGGAAAACCCGATTCCCCCCAAAATTTTCGTTATAAAAAAAGAAAAGGGGAGGGGCCGAGAATCTCAAACCCCCGCGATTTTATCGTCTCCTTTACCCCCCAAAGGTGGGGGTTTTGCGGGTTAGCCCCCCGGAGATTTGCCTTCGCTTTATTCGGGGGCTGGCTGTGCTCTTTTCGTTCGACGTCTCTCTCTCCCCTTTTTTAATTTATATATTATGGGAGGAGGGACGACGAATGAGCAAAGCGGGGGGGGCCAAAGGGGCTACAAAAAACTCACTATGACGACCCAGAGCAGGCGAAAATTCCCCGGAAAATTTAAGCTTTATTTTTAAGCGGGGGAAAAAAAAAAACTACCGGGATTTTTTTAGTAGCGGCGAGCGAACAGGAAAGACCCCAGACCGAATCCCGGGGTTTCCCGGGCCGCAGGGGAAAATGTGGTTTTTGGGAGGATCCCCCTTACCCCAAGGTCCCCCCGCGTCGCGCCCAAAAGCCATTTGAATGGGAACTTTTCCCCTTTAGAGGGTCCCCTTTAGCGACCGGTGGCGCCTCGGGGGGATTTTCTCCTTGAGGGGGTTGTTTGAGAGTGAAGCTCTAAGTGGCTGGAAAAACTCCATCAAAGGCCCTAAAAACGCCCACGAGCCCGTTTGGAACAAGTACCGTGAGGGAAAGTGAAAAAAAAATTTAAAAGGAGAGTTAAAGGGTTTAAGTAAAACCCGTTCGGGGGGTTAAACCTAAAAAACCCCAAAAAAAGTTTCGAACGGGGAGATTCATCGCAGGGCGCGGTTTCCCGCGTCGGTCGGCGAGGTCCCGCGGAGTCCTTGCGGCTGGGCCCCGCGGGCACGTCCCCCCCCCCGGCCGATTTTTCCGGCGCTCGTCGTCGGGAAATTTCCCCAAAGAAAGAACGTAGGGGACCGCGGGGTGCCGGTCTGGGCCCGGGTGGGGTTTGTCTGCGCGTCCCCGGTTTTAAAAACGGCACGCGAAAAACCCTGGGTCCCCCGGCCGGCTTCGGCGGTAGGGCGCAAGGTAATCGGGCCGAAATATTCACGTTTGCGGCGAGGACCGTCGAAAAGGGGCGCGTTACGGTACTCGGGGGGGGTTAAAGGACTTTGCGCCGCCCCCGGGGTCCTCCCCCGTTGTTTTTACAGAGGGGACCCCCTTCGACGGGGCCTGCGAACGTCTCCCGGGTTTCCCCGCGGGGGGGGAACCAAATACCGGTCGGCGACGCTATATTTTGGGTACTCTTGGGACCCGTCTTGAAAACGGACCAAGGGGGTCTAAAATGTACGCAAAATCAGGGGGGATTTGGTCGCGAGCCCTAAAGGCGTAATAAAAAAGAAGGTGGGCCCTGGCCTTTCGCCCTAGGGAGAGGGGCCGGGGCCGTGCGATGGGGGCCTCCTCCCCACCCCCGGGGGTCTCGTTTTCATCCGAGAAGAGGCGCCCCCCAAGGGGCGTAAACTTTGGGGGAACCCCAAAAGGGAGGGGTTGAATTTATCCCTGGTCAGGCCCGAAGTAAAGGGGAAAAAACCCGGATGGGGGTCGGAGCGATGGGGAGTGCAAAAATCGTTTCTTTGGAACAGGGTTTTTTTGGGGGCGAAAGGTAATCAAACCCTTTCTAGTAAGCTGGTTCCCCCCAAAGTTCCTTCGGGGAAGTGGAAACCGGCCTTTCCGCAGGGAAAAGCCCCGGAGTCTCATCTTTTTAAAAGCGAATGATTAGGGGGCCTTTGGGGGCCCTAAACAAACCTAAACCATTTAAAAATTTTAAAAATGGGTGAGATCTCTGGCTTTCTTGAATTATAAAGCCACGAGCCTTTTTCGGTTTCAGGGGGCCCAAGGGGTTTTTTTTGGTAAGCAGAACTGGCGCTGGGGGATGAAACAAACGGGGTTTTTAAAGGGGCCCCCAAAACCGACGATAAAGGGGCACCATGAAAGGCGTTGGTTGTTAAGACAGCAGGACGGGGGCCCAATGGAAGTCGGAATCCGCTAAGGAGTGGTAACAATTTCATTCCAAAGGGCAATTTACCCCTAAAAAATGGAGGGCCCGTAAGCGTCGAGCCTATACTCTGCCGTAAGCGGAAGGGGGGCGGAAACCGGGAGCGGGCGGGTCTTCTCTCCGTCGTAAGGGAAAGCCCGGGACGAGTAGGGGGGTTTCGCGAGGGTTTGAGGCAAAAGGGGTCTGGGGCGACCCCTGCCTGGAGCGCCGTCGGTACAGATTTTGGGTGGTGTAGAAAAATACTCCAGGAGGCCCGGGAGGACGGGAGGGGAGAAGGGTTTCGGGTGAACACCCGTTCCCACAGGGATTTCAGTCGTTTCCAAAGGGCCCTAGGAAAAAATCCTATGCAAGGGACGGCGTACAATATCCCTTCGAGTGTCGAGAAAAAATAATAAATATTATACAAAAGGGACACCCCGCCCGTCGGGCGAAAGGGAACCCCGGTTCCATCCAGAACCCGGCAGCGGAACCCCCCATACAATTGGGGCCCTGTAAGAGTTTTTCGGGGGGGAAACCCAAAATAAACCTGGAGACCCCGGGTGGGAGACCGGGGAAAGATTTTTCTTTTCTGATAAGGGGTTCGATTCCCGGGAAAACCCTCAAAGCGGGAGATGGGGTTTGGGGGAAGGCAAAAGAGAAACCGCAGTTGCGGCGGGTCCGGATTTCCCCAAGGACCTTGAAAATCCAGGAGGGGGCCCAACGTGGGGGTTTTGTGCCCCGGTTTTGGGGTACCCATACCCCGAAGCGGTCCCCAAAGGGTTTAAAGAACCTAGTCGTTTAGAATAATTTTGGAAAGGGAAGGGGCCCAAATTGGCCCGAAAATTGGGAAAGTATTGGCCTGAGGAGGGGGGCCGTTTTCGGGCTTGGTGGGAAGGGGGTTTGGGTTTGACGTGCCGGGCCGGGGCGAGGGGGGAACGGTCGGCGTTTTCGGGGCCGGTCCCGGCCCGAGCTCGCCCGTCCCTTTGCCCCCCGCGGATCTCCTTGCCCCGGGGGCTTCCGGGCGGGGGCGACCCGCCCGTGGTCGTCCTCTTCGGCCCCCAATCAACGTTTAAAGTTTCAAAAACGGGGCACGGTTGGGGAAACCCGCCCTTTTAAATTAAAAACAAAGCATTGCGAGGGCCCTCGAGGGGGGGTTGGGACGAAATGTGTTTTTCTCCCCAGGCTCTGGAATGTCAACGGGAAAAAATTCAAGCAAGCGCGGGAAAAAAGGCCCCTACGTTAAAGGAATGTTGGGGGGCTTTACGTAAAAACGCAGGTATGTGCGGCCTGAAAGGGGGGAAAATCCCAGGTGGGGGATCCCGATTTTAGGGGAAAGGGGGGAGAAACCCCCGTTTGTAGCCCCCCGGGCCCGTGGGGGCCCCTTACTGGGGGGGGCAAAACCCCCCCCCCAGACCCCCCGGTGGGGTTTGAAAAACCTTTGACTCTTTTTAAGGGTAGCCAAATCCCCTCGTCATCTAATTAGTAAACGCGATGAATGGATTTAAGGGGAAAAGTTCCCAGCCCCTATCTACTAGTCTTTCCTTCCCCCCCTTTCCAAAAAAAACTTCCCCCCCAACGGGGGTTAGAGCGTTTTTGTCCGGCCGGGCCCACAATGGACAGGCCTCCCCGTGGCCCCCGGGGGGGCGCGGCGGGCGAGAGGGGGGCCGTACCAGCCAAAACCCGCTTTACCGGGGCCCAAACGGCCGTAAGTGGGGTTTCCCTAGGAGGAAAATGGGTTTGGGGGAGCGGAGGGCTCGCTCGTCGGGGCAAAAACTGTCCATCCTGCTACGCCCGCAAGCGGGGCTGGATTTTTCTACTGCCGTTCCGGGGGGGGTTTCCCGTGGGACGGTGGGTAGCATTTTGTGGGGGTTGCCGTAGGGGCGGGGGCAGCCGGGGGGTCTTTTGCTTTGTGGAAAACAGCTTTTACAAAAACTTTTCCCCTATCTATTTTAAACGAAAACCACTGCCAAGGGAAGGGGTTTGGGAAAAAAATTTACCCGGGGAAAAGAAAAAAAAAAAACCATGTTGAGTTTTGACTTAGTTGGCACTTTTAAGGAGACATGAGGGGGTTGTAGCATAATGGGGGGGTTGGGCAAAATCGCCGGGGGAAAATCCCAAATATTTTCATCTTTTCCCTTTATTTAAATGGGTTGGGCCCGGGGGCGCGTCCCCCGGGAGGGCTTCGCGCCCGGCCCGGGCACGGTTTTTCTAAAAGCCAAGCTTTGTAAGAGTGGGGGGAGGCCTCGGCCGATCCCCTTTAAAATACCCCCGCGTGACCCGGGATTCGAGGAAAATGCCAGGCGGGGATTTTGGACTGGGGCGGAAATTTTTAAAAAGAAAAACGAGGTGCCAAAGGCCCAAAATCAGCGAGGACGAAACCTGCGAAAAGGAAAGGGGGAAAAAAGCTGGCTTGATCTCGATGTTCAGTACCCCAAAAGAGGACGCGAAAGCAGGGGCCTATCGCCCTTTTGGCTTGAAGATTTTTCCCGAAAGGGGGTGTCAAAAAAAAGTTCCCCACAGGGATAACTGGCTTGTGGCGGCCAAGGGGTTCATAGCAAAGTCGTTTTTTGATCCTTCGTGTCGGCTCTTCCTTTTCCATTGCGAAACAGAACCCCAAGCGGGGATTTTTCCCACCCGCCAACGGGGAACGTGAGGGGGTTTTTTAGACCGTCGTGAGACAGATTATTTTTTAACCCCTACTGAGGAAAGTCATTCGTATTTAATCCTGCTCAGTACGAGAGGAACCGCAGGTTGGGAAAATTTTTGGTTCACGAACCGGTCGAGGGGCCCGGGGTGGTGCGAAGCTACCATCCGGGGGATTTTTGCCTAAAGCCCTAAAGGCCGTATCCTTCTAGTCGAAGGTGCAATTATTTTAAAGGAGTCTCGGGGAGTGAAAGGTCAATACAATGTGAAAATATAGGGGCCGGTCCTCGGGCCGGTCGTTCGACGACCCCCGGTTTGCCGTAGGCGCTTCCCCCGTCGTCGGGATTCACCGTAGACGGCAGGGCCCCGTCAAAAAAAGGCGATCAGGGGTTTTTTTGAAGAGTTCGATTTTTCGAGACTCGGAATCGTCGTAGACGATTTTTTTATTTTTCCCGGGGCGGGGTGTTTGAAATGGGTTTAGAGGGTTCCCCACGTTTTTTTTTTGCGATTTGTTGAGACTAGCCCTCGGCTTGGGGATTCGTTTTGTCGGTTAGACGGGGGCCCCCACACTTTCGACGTCAAAAAGAAAAACACGCCGCAAAAGGGGACTTGGGAATTTCTCGCTCCCCGGCGAAAGCAACACGCCGCGAACGGATTTGGGAAAAAATTTTCCGCTCCCCGGGCCCGAAAGAAACCAGCCGCAAAAGGTTTGGGAAAAATTTTTGCTCCCCCGGGGAAAAAGAAACACGCCGCGAAGGAAAGGGGGAAGGGAATTTCTCGCTCGCCCGGCAAAAGGGCAACAGCCGCGAGCGAACGGGGAAAGGGAATTGCGCTGGGCCCGGGGAAGCAACACGCCGCGAAAAATTTGGGAAAAAAGCGGTTTGTGCGGCCGGAGGGGTTCCCCGGGCCAACGAAAAAAAAACCACCCCGCGATCGGATTTGGGGGGGTACGGGGGGCCCCCTTTACGCCGGAGGTGTCGCCCGCCAAAAAAAGAAAACACCCCCGCAAAAGGGAAATTGGGAAAAAAAAATTTCTCGCTCCCCCGGCGAAAAAAACACCCGCGAACGGACTTGGAAGAATTTTCGCTGGGCCGGCAAAAAGCAACCCCGCCGGAAGGGATTTGGGAGGAATTTCTCGCTGGGCCCGGCAAAAGGGCAACCCCCCGCGAAGGGGGATTTGGAAAGAATTGTGCTCCCCCCGGGGGGAAAAAAGGGCAACACGCCGCGAGGAACTTGGAAAAAGCGGCTTTTTGGGGCCCGGGGAGGTGTCGCCCCCCAAACGAAAGAAAACACCCCGCGAGGGGGATTGGTTAGGGCGGCGCGTGCCCCCGGGAGGTTCCCCCGGCCAACGAAAGAAAACCCACGCCGGAGGGGACTTGGAAGAATTTCTCGCTCCCCCGGCAAAAGGGAACACGCCCCCAAAAAGGATTTGGAAAAAATTTTTTCGCTCGCCGGCGATTGAAAACACGCCGCAAAACGGGATGGAAAAAAATTTCCGCTCGCCCGGCAAAAGAAACCCCGCCGCGGGGCGAATTTGGGAAGAATTTGTCGTCGCCGGGGGAAAAAAAAACACGCCGCGAGCGAATTTAAAAAAAAAAAGCGGGTTGGCGGTTTGGGGGGTGTCGCCGCAACGAAAGAAACCCCCGCCGCGATCGGACTTGGGTTAGGGGCGGCGCGTCCCGCCGGAGGTTTGGGCCCCCCAACAAATGAAAACCCGCCGCGATCGGATTTGGGTTACGAGCGGGCGTGCCGCCGGGGTGTCGCCCGCCAAGGGAAAGCAAACACGCCCCGATCTTTACTGGATTACGGGCGGCGCGTCCCGCCGGAGGGGTCCCCCGCTAACAAGGAAAACACGCCGAATGGGCCGGGAAAAAAATTTTCGTTTTCCCCGGCGAGAGCAACGCGCCGCGAGCGAACTTGCCTTTTCCCCGGTTTTCTCGTTGTACCGCTAACGAGCAGCAAAAATAAAGTTTAATTAAAGGGGAAAGGACGCATCGGAAATTTTATTCGTGCAAAAAACCCCCGGCTTCGCTATCGGCTTTCCTGCCTGCTTTTGTCCACGTTCGGTTTTTAAAATCTCGGGGATTGTGCACCCGACGGGGTACCCGGGAAAATTCCCGATATCGAAATTTAATCTTTGTCCCCGGGGTTTCGTGCGGAGCGTCAAAAAAAGTACAAAACCCTTTGGTCGAAACGTTTTTCCTTTATTTTAAGCATTTTTTGGGAAAAAAAAAAAAATTTCCGGGGACCCCCGCGCCCCTTTCGTTTAAAAGTCCTGAGAGCTCTCTGAAAATTGGGTACATCGAAAGTTTGTTTTTCCCGCCACAAGGGCGAAGGGGCCAAAATTAGGAGAGAGTTTCAGCGTTTTTAAAAAGGGAGCGATGGGGAAACGGAAGGAAAGTCTGGTACGACGAGCCGCCCGGGAAAAACCCGGAAGAAACATTGTGATCCAAAAAATTTAAAAATTCCCGTATTTTTATTAAAATTTAAAGAGACTAGTTCTGCTATCTACCCTTCCCTTTATCGCGCGGGCCACAAGAAGAAATAGGCGATAGCTCGAAAAAACCCAAAGGGAAAATATACAAAACAGGGGCCCTTTCGAGCCGGTTTGGTGTGGGAAAAATTTAAAGGATGGATTCAAAAAAAGATACACGTGCAAAGCAGGGGAAACCAAACTTCAAGTGAGCCATTCAAAAATTTTGCGCAACATTCGAGAAAAAATTTTCCCGTACGAAAAGGGAAAAGTTTTTCCCCTCACGAAACATACGTTCCTTTTCAACACCGGTTTCCCTTTACAAGGTCGAGTTCTGAAAGAAAATAGATCGAAATGGACAAGGAAAATTTTTGGGTTTTTCGTACGAATTTGGGTTATTTAAAACCAAACCCAATAACAAATTTTCCAAAAGCTTGGAGTTGTAATCAAATCATGCCATCACTAAAGGGGACGATTTCAACTCTTGAAAAATTTACTGGAAAAAAATGCAGGAGAATGCCGCATCATTGGGGGCAATAGAAACCCCCCCCCCCCCGGACCCCGGGAAGCGGCACAGCTTCCCTTTTTCAAGGGGAAAATGCTAGAAAGGCGGGGTTTTGGGACATCCCAAAGCCTACGACTTCTTTCAAGAAAAACTCGAGGCATTAAAACCGTCGTTAAATTTTCCATTTGTCCCAACGGGGGCCCGCAACGCCCGCCCATAAACGAGTCCGATTCCCGAAGTAAATTTGCCTTCTTTTCCGGTAATGTAACAGGGCAACGTTCGCGATTTGTTTTTGCGCTCGTTAAAAATCCCCGGGTTCCATACGCAAGTCGAAAAAATTGAAAAATTTTTATTACCCGCGGTTTGGCGCCCGTTTGCTAATTTGGATTTCCCATTTTTTTCAACCCCGATAGAAAATTTCGTTTGTTGCAGGGAAAGGGAAAACCCAGAATTTTAGGGAAAAATCAACGCTTTTTATTGACAAATATTTAAAAACTTTTATTTAAACCATTCCAATGTTTCGTCTAACGACCCTGTCCGGGTTAAAAAAAATTTACCCCCCCCAATTTTCATGGGGAATCGTAAAGCTTTGCGGCCTTGAAATGTTTGTAGATAAAATTGGGATATTTTTTAGTTTTAATTTTGTTAAAAAAAAACAAAAAAAATTTGACGAGAAAAGTTGGGAAGTCGCTTGGGTTTCAGAGAGGAGATATCCTACGAGGGAAAAAAAAATATACGGGGTTTCTGGGATACAAAAAATTCGTCGTTTGGGGGCTGTATCCAAGGACGGAGATAACTGAAGTCCCCCAAGGGAAAAACTCATCCGAAAGGGGCCCGGTGCTCGTCCTTTCCCAAATGCGGTACGAAAAAAAAAATTGGGTGCGTTTCACCATACAAACCCCCCGAAGTACGTGCGCTCTTTGTTCCGAAAAAAATCTTTTTGGGGGCATTGCGAGAAATTTCAAGCTTTAAAGCTTTCGCTTTCGATAGATTTTGTTCAAAAAAAAAAATATGAAAAAATTTTGCCCAAAAAGGTCATTACTTTTTCAAAATTGTCATTTCCCTTTTAAATTTGCTTAAAATGTAAAAGACAACATCTTTATTTTTTACCGAGAATTAAAAGGTAAAGTTTAACAAAACAAAGACGGGGGAAACGGGATAACGCGTCCAACGTACATTCACACTTTGAAGGGGGATTTAAACCCGTCCCTCCTGGTACCGCAGGGTTTTTGAAAGGGATCAAAAAAAAGGGTTTCGACATGTTTAACGGGGAAGCACTAATCGATCAAGGTTCCGATCCCAAATTCGTTTCGTCAGAGTCGCTAAAAATTTTGAGAGCTCGCTTAATTTAAAACCCCCGCGTAAAGGTATCTGGAACGGGGACAAAAACTTTTAAATTTGGTTTAAAACATGCCGTCTCTTTTTAATCAGCGCGACTAATAAAAATGTACGTTCTTCATCCCAAAAAGGGCTTTGGTCGTTCCAAAAAATTACAGCGAAAATTTTCCACTCTTTTTCCAATTACAAAGTTTCCCGGGTTTTTTTCCCAAAATTTGAATTAGCCAAATTCTAAACCCAAGCTCAAATGTTTGAAAATCGAAGTATTTGGGGGGGCCGAATTATAGGGTTTTAAATTATGATGGGTGGCTTAATGAAAGTTTCAAAACGATGCTAATTTGCGCAAGAAAAAAAAGGGAATTGGGGGTGGTCATTCGGGCCCTATTTAAAACCAAAAAAAAACCCCCAAGAATTCACGTTCACCAAGCAATTCGGGGAAATTTTCGATTTGAACCCCGGGAGGGTTTTGGGGCGGAAAAAATTCCAAACGAAAACACGCTCTTTGAGGAAAATCTTTTTGGCCAACTCCCATTTTCAAGGGGAAAAAAAATATCCCGGCCGATTTTAAAGGGCGCTAGGTTGTCGTTTTACCCTTCAAGTCGGGGTCCCCGTAAAAACGGCGGTAAAAGGTCAGTAGCACGCGTTCACTCGCGAATAGAGCGAGGGTTTACCCAAATTTCCCGGGGGGAAATTTTCGGGGCAAAAGTGGGACTTTTTTAACGAGTACAAAAGAGCTGGGGCATATGAAAAAAATAAAAAAAGTGCAACGCTTTTTTTAAACCCGACTTTTCTCCCTTCTTTCATCCATTTATTCGCGGGGAAAATCTAAAACCCAAAAAACTTCGTGTAGTTTTTTAATGCTCGGCAAATCCCCCGAAAAAAACACTTTTTTTGAATGACCATTTTTATGATTGGCCCAAAGTTGCAACCCCAAATCTTCCGGCGATTTTCTTTAATGGCGTTTGTACAAATACGTTTTTTCCGCTGAATTCAGCAAAAGTTTCGACCCAAAAACAAATTATTCAGAGATTTGGGCCCAAAAATCAATTAATTTTTTTTTTTTTGGCGTGATTCCCAAAAGAGCTAGTCCCTACTTTTTCATTAAATACCCCTTACTTTTTGGTACTTTCCTGGGGCGCCCCTTTTCTCCCCAAAAGCCGGGGCTAAAACCAAATTTCAACGACGAGAGTTCCCCGGTTTTTTTTACTAGCTCAAAAACAAAATTTTTCAAAAAGAAATACGTTGGGCGAGTCCTATCCCGGGGGCGATGATAAAAAAATCACGATAAAAAAAACGCGACCAACTAAACGGCTTTTTTTACGAAGCGAAGGGGATTCATCTCAGAAAATGGGCCAGAACGATTTTTGAAATTTTCAAGATATTTAAAACCCGGAACACGGGCCCAGCAAAATTTTAAAAACCCTTTTCCCAAAAAGGTTTAAACAATTAAAATAAAAACGGGATTTTATTGGGGCACTTTTCGTGATAATTTTTTCCCTTTTAAATAAAATTCCGGGCCCCAAAATTTCCACATTTCGAAAAGACAAATCCTTTCCCCGATAGCGAAAATACGAAACCCCTCGGGTGGGTTTTCTCCGATCACGATATCTCTCAAAAAAATTTACTGCAAAAAAAGGGGGAAAATTTTTCCCACGGATGGGGTGATATTCTTCCGCGGGGAAAAAACACCCCAATGGAATGCTTTTTTTCCCAAAAATGTTACACTTTACGGGCTTTTGCAAATTCCTCGTTTGGGTTGGGTTCGAGGTAACATTTAGTGCTTTCATTTTCAAGGCTTTTGCGGAGCTTCATTTAAGCCTTTCAACGGTTTTGTCTATTTAAAAAAATTTTTCACGGGAAATTTGGCCCATTTGGGCATGTTCGACTTTTTTTCAAAAACCAAGGGGTTTCTCCGATTAAAACGATTTTGAAATTTCCCCGACCAAGCGGGGGGGGTCAGGGTGCTAGCAGCTGTATTTTTTTTTTACTATTGGGCGCGATGAAATTTCAAAAACATTTCTGGTTTTTTCTGGGGGACTCGACAACGTAAAATTTGCATGGTTTCAAAGGGGTCCAAACAGATTTTAAAAAATTTTTGGGAAAAACAGAGGGTCTTCTATTCCCAAAAGAAAAATTCCACGGCGACATGGGGGATGTGCCAACAGAAGATAATCCCGCAGATTGGCATCGGCGGCAAAATCCAGCTCAGCTAACCCTTTCCGTTCCCGGGTGGAACGGCCCCCGGATGGCTGAAATTTAAAGAGGATAATTGGCCAGTTCAATCACGATTTAAGGGTTTCACCGAAAGATGATTCCCAAATTTGAAAGCGTTTAAAAAGCAGGTTTCCCCTCGCCCTCATTTTAAAACGAGCGGAAAATTTTTTAATCCTTTAATCAAAACTCCCCCGTTTGGGCCCCGCTTTTACGGGGGCACCGCTTTGGCCTTCGGTTCAAGGGTTGAACGAGAGTCCCAGAGTTTCTCAAAGGGTTTTCCATTTTGCAAATCGATGAAATAAAAACCGCGCACAGATTTTGGATTAAAAAGATTTCAAACGGAAGATTTTCAAAAAAAATCGTCGTTTTAAAGCCAAAGTCGAGGGTTTCCCGTTCAATCTCCATCCATTCTCTCGATTTCCCTTCCTGGGGTCCCCCCGGTATTCCCGGGGGTGGGTGGTCGACTTTAACTGTCTTTGACCTTTTTATGATCGTAAAAAAACCGATTCTACTTCCAAAACATTCCTTTTAAGCTCATTATGATCAAATTCATAAGGATCACTTCACGGCGGTGTACAATTTAAGGGTTCCCCACGTTGCGAGAACAATATGGGAATTTTGGGGGCGCGAAGCATGGTTTAAAAAGGGTTTTATCCGCCCAAATTTCGTGGGCATGTACTCGGCATCGCGGCCCAAAAGGGGTACAATTTATGGCCCCACCCTTCCCACATTTAGGGGGAATTCCGGGCCCTTTTCCCTTTGCCATACGGGACTTGATTTTCGGGGCCGGGGCCCCTTTTGCAATTCGAGACCCCTTCCGGGCCCCCGGGCCCCTAAGTCGCAAAAAAATACATCCCCGCATTTTTTTGTCTGCTTCACGAGCATACACTTAGAGTCGTTCATTTATTTCCCCGGGGCGTTTCTCGCATCTTTTGGGAAAGGTTTTTAGCGCGTCGCGGCCCTTCCCTCCGATTTTTTTATTTCCCACAAAGCGAAACCCAAACCTTTTCCAAAGGGGGCGGATCGCGAACTTGTTAAAAGCGATCCGACGATAAGCCGACCCTAGATTCAGGCGAAGTTCGCGTTTAAAGCCCGTTTAATGGGATTTTATTCCGCCTTTTTTGCCCCTTTTTTTTGGGGGCATGGGGGAGGAAGGGTTAAGAGTGGGAAAAGGCCCCCCTTTCGACGTTTTTTTCTTTGTTCCTGCCAAAACCTACGGTCGAAAAAGTTTACACGCTTTTATTAAAATCGAAGCATGTTTTGAATTCGCGCCCGATCGGGCCGGGATTCATGGCGATTTTTAAATCTTGCAATGCGTCCCCACCCGGGCATTTTTTTAATTTGGTTTGCGCCTTAAACGATTCCGAGTCCCAGCGTCTTACCCAAACTCCGAGTAACCCACCGACGATGGCAATTTAAGGTGCGCAAAAACGAGCAATTTTGGGAAAATTTTGGGGGTTTGACTAATTTAAAAACCTTTTCAGCACGTTTTAAAAAGGGAGAATCGATTGATGGGGAAAAACGCAAAAAAAGAATTGTTTTTAATAAAAAATCCTAATTACCTCCCCGCGATGGGGAAATTTCCCAGAATTCCCTCGAAAGGGAAGCCCGACAAGGATGGCCCCCGGTGCGGGGTTTCTCAGGTCAAAGGGCCGCGTCTTTACTTTTTTAAGACCATTGTTAAAAATCTTTTTTAATTTCCCGGGGAAAATCCCGGAAAGGTTAAACGTTTAAACTAAATTTGAGGTTTTTCTCCAATGATTTTTCAGTTCCCAATTTTTTGGGAAGGATTTTTCCCCCGAAAGTCATTTGAATCCCTTGGGGATTAACCCCAGGGGATGGGTTTGGGGAAAAAAAAATTTCCCTGATCCCCCCCGCGGGCCTTTTTATATTTCGCTCTGGGGAGGGTCTCTGTAATTGGTCATCGACAGTTTTGGGATTTCGTTCCCAACCAAAAAGGGCGAAGCGCCCCAAATTGGAGAGAGTTTCCGCGTCTTTAAAAAAAGGGGCGATGCGGGCCGGGGAAAGGGGAGTCTGGGCGACGAGGGCCCTCCGGGGGAAAACCCCAGGGAAAAAACATTTGTGATTTCCCAAGAAAAAAAATTACGTATTTTATTAGAATAAAGAGACAATTCCTTGGGTATCTATTTCCCTTTCCTATCGACGCAGTCCCCAAGGGGAGAACTAGCGTTAAATCCGATAAAAAAACCCAAAGGGGAAAAAAATAAAAAACCCAAAATCTCCCTCGTAAACGGCGTACTCGCCCCTCAAGTCCCGGAAAGGGACCCCCGGGGGGGCGACGGGGCTTTTGGTGAAAAATTGGTCGGGCCGGGGGGGTTGGCCCCCCGT
Organism: Nylanderia fulva; assembly: GCF_048542155.1. Classification (NCBI taxonomy): domain Eukaryota; kingdom Metazoa; phylum Arthropoda; class Insecta; order Hymenoptera; family Formicidae; genus Nylanderia; species Nylanderia fulva. Next base: position 7,335 of record NW_028189445.1, on the reverse strand, counting down.
TCCCCCAAGTTTACGCCGGCCCCTTTTTTGTGGGGTTTGGGGTTTCCCCCCACGTTAATTTACGCCCCTAACGAGCCCCCTCTGGTTTGGGGGCCCGGGGCGTGATTTTGCTCGGGCGAGGTTCCGTACCGTAACCGGTCAACCCCAAACTTTCGGGGTTGCGTATCATCCGTAATAATTCGAAAAAATAGTTCCGGGCCCCCGGGGGTTTTGGGGAAAACGTTTCGAGTTAGTATTGGGGAACCAGCCCCCTCATGTCGAAGCGAGGCCGAATAGTAAGTAAAATTTTGTCCGAAACGTTTTTTTTCGTAAACCTTTTCGTTGCGGAGCCCTAAATCGTGTTAAAAAGTTGGGGAAAGGTACTGCCCGGGGGTCGTTGGAATTTGAGAGATTTCGGTCCCCTTCCCGGGGGGTGCCCCCCGCCCCGGAAAGGGTCGCCCGGGCGGCCGGGGGTTCCGGGGGGTTCGCTCGGCCCGGAGGGGGTCGCCCCCGGCCGGAGGGTTTTCGCCCGGGCGGCCGTGGTTCCCCGGGGGGGTGCTTGGCCCCGGGGGGTGCCGCCCCCCGGCCCCGGGGGTTTCCGCCGGTCGGCCGTGGGGGTTTCCCGGGGGGGGGGCCCCCGGCCCCGGGGGTTTCGCCCTTTGGCCGTTGGGTTCCCCGGGGGGTCGCCCGGGCCCCGGGGGTGCCCCCCGGCCCCGGGTGGTACCGTCGGGGCATACCTTATTGGGCCCGGGATTTTTGTTTTTTTCCCCTTTTTATATGGTAATTATCGCCCCTCGGGGGGGCGAACGAGTCGAGGGGAGCCCGGACGAGTCGTAAACGAAATTTTCGAGTCTTTTGGGTTTTGCGCCACCATGGTTTTTAAGGGGGAAAGGGGGTTAAAGGGGGATTCCGGAGAGGGAGCCGGGAAAAGGCTACCCCATCCAAGGAAGGGGAGCAGGCGCGCAAATACCCCCCCCGGGGACGGAGAGGTAGTTTACGAAAAAAACGATTTCGGGACCAAACCCAGGCCCGTTTAAACGGAATGGGGACACTTTAAAAACCTTTTAACGAGGATCCATTGGAGGGAAAAATTTGGTTTCCAGCAGCCGCGGGGGGAATTCCAGCTCCAAAAGCGTAATTTAAAAAATTGTTGCGGTTTTAAAAAGCTCGGGTTGAATCGTGTCGAACCCCCGTCGGTTTCCCCCGCCGCGGGTTTAATGGCGTGGGTGTGGGACGTCCTTAAAAGGTTGGGGGTTAGCCCCCGCGAGGGGCGGCCCCCAACTAATATCCCGTTTGCGGTGCTCTTTACTGAGGGTCGAAATCGGGCCCGGGGACGTTACTTTGAACAAATTAGGGGTGCTTTAAAGCCCGGCTACCTTCGCCGGGAAAATGCGGGGCATGGGAAAAAGGGGTAGGGACCTCGGTTTATTTTGTTGGGTTTTTGGGAACCCCCAGGGGGAATGATTAATAGGGACAGAGGGGATTCGTATTGCGACGTTAGAGGTTTAAAAAACTTTGGGTCGTCGAAGACGGACAGAAGCGGGAAAACATTTGCCAAAAAAGTTTCATTTAAAACAAGAACGAAAATTTGAGGTTCGAAGGCGATTTAGATTAACCCCCCCTAGTTTAACCCAAAAAAGAGCCCGCTAGCGATCGCCGAAGGTTTTCCGAGACTCGGCGGGGAGCTTTCCCGGGGAAAACCCAAAACTTTTTGGGTTTCCGGGGGGGGAAATGGGGGCCCAAAACTGAAACTTAAAAGGAATTTATGGAAGGGGACCACCAGGGGTGGAGCCGAGGCTTAAATTTTATCAACCCCGGGGAAAAATCACCCGGCCCAGACACCCGGGAAAGGGTTGACAGATTGATAGCTCTTTCTTTATTCGGTGGGTGGTGGTGATGGGCCCCCTTTTTAAATTGGTGGAGCGATTTTTCGGATTTTTTTTTTCCCCATAAGAACGGAAGGACTTAGCCCGTAAATAGGGTACCTTATGGTATCGCGAAAGGGCCCCCCGGTTCGGTGGCGGGGGTTTTTTCTCCAACGTTTCAAAAAATTTTTTTAGAGGGGAAAGGGGCTTCTAGCGCCCCCCCCCGAGATTTAGCAATAAAAGGTCTTGATTGCCCTTTGAGGGGGTTTGGGGCCCCACGCGCGCCCTACAAATGAAGGAATCCCCGCGGGGTTTCCCGGGGGCCCAAAGGCCCCGGGAAAAAACCCCTGAAAACCCCCTTTTGTGCTAGGGATTGGGGGGTTTCAATTTTCCCCATGAACCCAGGAATTCCCAGTAAGCGCGAGTCATAAGCTCGCGTTATACTCCCTTTCCCTTGGTACAAAACCCCCCGTCGCTACTACCGATTGAATGATTAGTGAGGTCTTCGGAAATGGTGCGCCGGGGAATGTCTTTGGCAAATTTCCCAGTTGCCGGGAAAATGGGCCAAACTTGATTATTTTGAGGAAGTAAAAAATTCCCTAAAAAAGGTTTCCGTAGGTGAAAAAAGCGGAAGGGTCATAACGTTCGGAAAGGGCCTTTCTCTGCGTCGAGGTCCCCCCCTTTTTGGGGGGAGACGCGCGTGAAACAGTCGGGGATGAATGGACCCCCGCTTTAAAAAGCGCTTCCCGAGGGAAAAAAAAAATAACGGATTTGACGGAATTTTTTGGTGTGTTTTTTATAACCCAAAGGGAAAGCCGTCGCGCCTCTCTGACCCAAAGTAGTCGGCAAACAGAGAGCGCGCCCCCCGGTTTTTTTTTCGAAGACGATTCGGAGGGGAGACGCTTCGCGATCACCCCTCGTGGTGTGCCCCCCCTTCTCCGGCCCCACACAAACAGGCGTGAAATTTGGGTTGAGCGCGAAACCCGGGGTAACCTAGCCCGGGGCCGCGTGTGGCAGCACCCCCGGGCGTTCGTCGGGAAAGCGCGCCCCCCGTTGTGCGGAGCGCGGTCAGCGTGCCGAGAACACACGGGGTGTGCGACCGCGGGTGCCCAGCGAGAGGACCCCCCCCCATATTTTTTAAAAATATATATATAACACAAAAAAAGGATTTATGAATTTCACCAAACTGGGGCAAAATGTGTCGGTCCGAAAGGTTTTTTCAAAAAAGCTTCCGCCCCGCCTTTTTCCCGTTGCGGGGGAGACGCTTTTCGAGGAAAAAAAACATCTCATCCCTTTTTGGGGCCCTTTGCCCTTTCCCCGGGGGGGAGGGGGGGGCGGTCCGCGCCGTCCTCGGAAGCCCCGCGGAAGGCCCGATCGAAAGCCACCACGATTTTTTTCTCTCTCTCTTGTCCGAAAAGAAAGACCCAAGATGGTTTTAACGAGAAGGCGGGTTTTTCGCGAACGCCCAAAAATTTGAACATTACCCTTTTTAAAGGTGGACACTGGGGGGTGGGTTTGCAAAAACGCAGGGTAAATTTCTGTTTAAAATTGTTTAAAATGCCCCGGACACATGAACAAACGACATTTTCCCCAACGGAACCCTTTTGGGGCCACGGATACCAAATTCCCAAGGACCACGCTGGTGAGGGTCCCTTTTGTTTTAAACCCCCAAAAAGTTTTTCGCCCCCCAAAGGGGCGCACGGCCACGGGCGCGGGGGGGGACCCAGAGAATTGGGGGCGCGCGTCGCCTGTTTCCCTGTGCAACGCCCCTTTAAAAGGGGGGTACGGCGACCCTTTGGGCGTTCGCCCCAGGTTTTCTGTTGGGGGCCGACCCGGCCCCCGGTGCAAATCCCGGCTCGTTGAAATGACACACCGAAAAAAATAAACTAAAATTTAGGAGGAAAAACGCCAAACCCTTTTAAAAAAAATTTGGGGAAAAGCGCCGGGCCCCGGGAATGCTGGGGCGAATTAAGAGGGGGAAGCTTTTTTGTGTATCCAAGTCGTTTGTGTACGCGGAGCCGAAAAGAAAGGGGGATGAGAGTAAGAGCGCGCGCGGGGAAAGGGGCAAACAAACGGCCAAAAAAAGGGCCCGGAAGGGGAATGGCACCCTTTCCTAGGGGGCGCGGCGTCGTTTTCTCCCGAAAAAAGGTACGTTTTTTTTCACCGTCTCTTTCTCCCCCACCCTCACCAAAAGAAGACCGGACTGCTCTCGCCCTTGTGCCGGTCTCTCGGTGCGATGCGTCGGGTTTATGCCGAGGCGCCCTTGCCCCCCACACATTTAACCCGGTTTTTCCCGGGGAAAAATCCCGGGGGTCGTCGTCCGGGGGAGAGAGATTCGTAATTTTTTTTACCTCTTTACGGAGAAGGGTTTTTAATCGGAGCCGGGCCGCGTGTCCCAGTCCACGAAATTTTGTAAAACGAAAAAAAGGGGGCCGGCGCCCCCGCGTGTTTTACTGTCGAATCGATTTTCCCCCCGAATTTTGTATATAAAAGAAAGGGAGAAAAAGCCCAATTCGAACCCGCGATATATCGTCTCCATTACCACCAAAAGAGGGGGTGTGTGGGTTAGCGCCCCCCCCGATTTGCCTTTTCGCGTATTTCGTGTTTCTGCCGTGTGGGCCTTTTCCCTTCGAAGCTCTCTCTCTCTCCCTCTTATTAAAAATTTTTTATAGAGGAGGGACGACGAGGCGACGGGAGGGGGGCAAGGGGCTACGAAAAAAATCACTAGGGGGACGCCTTTAGAGCCGGCGAGTTACCCCCTGAATTTAAAACTTTTTTTAAGCGGAGGAAAAAAACTAAAACCCGGATTTCCTTTTGTAGGGGGGGAGGCGAACGGGGAAAAAGCCCAGCACCGAATCCCGGGTTCCGCCCCCAGGGAAAAAGTGGGTTTGGGGGGATTTTCCCCTTATCCCGAGGGCCGGTCGGTCCAAGTCCCTCTTAAGGGGGCCCCTTAACCCGTAGAGGGTGCCCTAAACAAGGGGCGCGCCTCGAGAGGATCTCTCCTTAGACGGGTTTTTTGAGAGTGCAGCTCTAAGTGGGTGGTTAAAAATCCCTAAGGCCTTTAAAAACGAACCCCGAGACCCATAAAGAAAAGTACCGTAAGGGAAAGTGAAAAAGAACTTTGAAAAGAGAGTTCAAGGGGTTTCGGAAACCGTTCAGGGGTAAACCAAGCAACCCCAAAAATGAACGGGGAGTTATGTCCAGCGGGGGCTGGCTTCGCGGCGGTGGGATGTCCCGGGAAATCCCTTTCGGCTTTGCGCGCGGGCAGGTACCGGGCGCCGATGTTCCCGGGGCTCGTCGTCGTTGGGATTCTCCCCAAGTAGAAACGTGCACCCCCTGGGTGCCGGTTTTACGGCCCGGGGGGTTTTTTGTTTGCGTCGCCGGGTAAAAACGGGGACGCGACCCAAAAACCCGGTCGCCCCGGCCGGTGGTTTGGCGGGGCGCGCAAGGGGATCAAAGGCCCCACTATTCCCCGGTGCGTCCCAGACCGTCGCCCAAACGGCGGCCCCGGGTTTCTCGGAGGGGTTTCGGACTTTCGCCCCCGTCCCCGGTCCTGGCCCGCTGTTGGGGTTTCAGGACGGGGACCCCCTTCGACCGGCCCGGCCCAACGTCTCCCCGCGGTTTTCGCGGGGGACCCAATTTTCCCGGGCGGCGACGTAGCTTTAGGTACTTTAGGGGCCCGTCTTGTAAAAACGGGGCCCAAAGGGGGCTAAATGTACGCCCAGTCTTGGGGCTTGTCGCGAGACCTAAAAGGTAATTTTAAAATGAAGGTTTTACACGGAAAACCCTTTTCGGCCCTGGCCGTTGACCTAGGGGAGGATGGCCGGCCCTTTGCGATGCGGCATCGCACTCCCGGGGCCCTCTCGTTCTCATGCGAGAAGAGGCGCCCCCCAGAAAAGTACCCCGTTGGGACCCCAAAAGATGGTGAAAATAGCCCGGTCAGGACGAAGTCAGGGGAAAAACCCCCATGGGGGTCCGTTAAACGATTTGACGTTGGGAAAACGATCGCGGAAATGGGTAAAGGGGCGAAAGGGCTAATTTAAAACCCTCTTTTTAAGCTGGTTCCCTTTCCGGAAAATTTCCCTAAAGGGTAGCTGGCACTCGGGGCCCTTCCGCACGGAACGCGCGCGGGGTTATCTGGGGAAAGCAAGATTAGAGGCCTTGGGGCCCCAAAAAAGGGCCTCAAAATATTCCAAATTTAAAGGGGGGAGATCCTGGCTTTTGAATTTTGAAGCCACGAGCATCTTTGGATTAGAGTGCCAAAATTTGGGGCCAAATTTTTTGGGAAGCGAACTGGGGCTGTGGGAGAAACCAAAAAGCCAGAGGTTTAAGGGGGCCCAACTCGGAAAGCTCAAAGGGACACCACCCAAAGCTGTTAAAGGTTTCCCCCCCCGACCCCCGTGGATCGGCTCGGGCCCGGGTTAAAAGGGTTCGGAAGGAAGGGGGAGATTCAGGGCTTTGCTTATTTTATTAAAAAATGCTTTGGGTTTTTTCAAAAAAAAAAAAGTAAACAAAATGATTGTGGCATAAAGCCTAAAAGAAAAACTTTTTGATACTCGGTATAAACAAAAATTTTTGTTGGATAAACCCCCCTAAATAGAAAAAACTTTTTTGATACCGGTTAAACGAAATGTTTGTTGGCATAAACCCCCCAAAAATAGAAAAAAACATTGATACTGGGTATAAAAAAATAAGGAAAGGGGTATAGTGTAGGGGTTTTCCCGGGAAGTTTTAAAAATTACCGGTATAACTTAGAGATAGGGGTGTAGGGAGGGTATAGCCTTAGCAGAAAAAAAAAAACCCGGGGAACCCCCCAAAGGGAAACCGGGCCCTTTAACAAAACCCGGAAAAAAACCCGGAAAAAGGCCCTTTGGGGTGTAGCAGGAAGAGACGGAAAACCCGGGGAAAAACCCCGGGTAATGAGAGAAACCCTTTCCACCGGCGTTTTTGGGAAAAAGAGAGGGAAAACCCCGGGAAAAACCCGGCGTAAAAGGGAAAAAACCCGTTTGCCCGCGTGTGGGGAAGAAGAGCCCGGGAAAAGGGAAAAAAGGCCGGGAACAACGAGAAACCCTTTGCCGGTGTTAGAGGAAAGAGGCCCGGGAAAACCGGGAAACCCCGGCTAAAACGAAAAACCCTTTCCCCCGATACAAAAAGGTAGGAGGCCAAAAAAACCGGGGAAAAACCCGGCGTAACAAGAGAACCCCGTGCCTGGTGGGGGTCCGGAAAGACTGGGGTATCCGTCGACCCGGTTATATACCTCCCGGCGGTTCCCCACTTAAAATCGAGGCTGGGGGGGGGGTAATCCCGGCGTCGTGTGGGGCCCCTTGGGGGGGTTGTAGGGGGGCGCCCCTGGGGGGGGCCCCGTTATCAGTTATTTTTTGTGTTTGGGGGCGCCAGGGCCATAGCCTAAGTGGCGGGGGGGGATGGGCCCCGCGAGGGTTTTAGTAACGGAACGCCGTTACAAGGCTTTGGGTTTGCTTAAGACGCAGGA
>NW_028189444.1:0-23171 GCF_048542155.1 Nylanderia fulva | reverse complement strand
AAAAGGGTAACTCTAAGGTTTCCCAAAGGGTTTAAAAAAAAAGCTAAAAAAATGTACACATTTTCATCATTTAAATTTTTTTCCTTTATCCCCAAAAAGGGTTAAAAACCCTTTTTTAAAACATTTCCCCGGGAAAAATTATTTCAGGATTTAAATTTTAATTTTTTTAATTTTTGTTTTTCCTTTTTAAAAGTTAAATTGCCCAACCTTTAAAAAATTTTTTTTTTTTTTTTTAAAGTCTTTTTTGCCGGGAATTTGTTTTTTCCCGGGGAAAAAGAACGAAATAGTATCTTACAAAGGCAACTTAAGATACTAGAGAGAATAGAAAGTAAAAAATACTCAACACAAGAATTATCAGACGAAGAAGATTAATAAGATATAATAAGACTGAAGGTTTACTAAATTATATGTATACATAAGACATTCATAAAGTTTGTTCCTTTGCCTACTTAAAGGAGAAAATGTAGTAAAACACATTTATTAATCTTTTCTACATATAAATTCTGCGAAGTTACACATTTTTCCTGACAAGATCTGTCAGATATAGTAATTATAAAAATAGACACATTGTCTTTTAAAAAATGTTAATAAGATATTATTACAAATTTATAAAATTTATGAACAGTTTATTAAGTTTAATTTTAATTTTGTTAAAAGACAAGTGTGTTGGTTTTGACAATAATTATATCTTAATTAGATCTAATAATTAGATCTTTCATCATTGGGAAAAATGTGTAACTCTACAGGATTCAAAGGTAAAAAAAAGCTAATAAATGTACACATTTTCAATCACTTCATTTTTTACTTTATAACCAAAGTTACAAACTTTATGAACATTTCACGTAAATGAAGTTATATGTATTTAAAATTTATATAATTTTGTTAATTTTATTTAAAATTTTTATTTCAAGTTGAAATAACTTTTATTTTATTAAAGTTTATTTTAGTTTTTTATCTATTTATTTTCTGTTATTTTGATAAACAGCGTGACAAAGCTGTATCAAGCTCTGCAAGAGAGGAAAGCTACATTTACTTATTGAGTTCTTTTAGTTGAAAAAAGCTGCATTTATTTATTGAGTTTTTTTAATTGGGAAAAGCTGCATTTACTTATCGAGTTTTTTTTTACATAATAAAGCAGCATTATTTACTTGCAGTCAAGCGTACAAAACGTGATTGAAAATCAAAACTGTCATTTCTTGTTCAATTTACATTTTTTTGTTAATTATCGATAAAAAATCATAATAAAATATATATTTGCATTATGCAGTTATATTTCTCTATTTGTATGAAAAATAGGCGTATATGACAATAAAAGACTGATGTATGGATAAATTTTTAACAAAATTGTTTTATTTGTTGTCTTACATATTACATAAGAATTTATTTTATAAAATTTAATATCAAACTTTAATAATTTTTAATTAAAATGAGCTGAATAGAAGATATATAATCGTAATATTCATAATTATTAATAAATGAAATATATTTGTGTAATCGTTATGGTTATAATCGTTATAATCTTGAAACTATAATTGTACATTAATTCCTAATTTTTATAACTAAAAAAACATAAATATTTAAAAGCACTTTGATAGTTTTGTACATTAAATACATATCATACATATTTTTAATTGAACGACACAGATTGATACAATGCAGTATGTGATATGTCGACGTTGACAACGACACGATATCGATATTTAAAAAAATAATAAACATAATATTTAAATATTAATATTAGAACATAATATTTAAACAAATTTATTTGGATACTCTTATTCAAATCATCGTTGAAACAGTTGTCTACATAATTCGTCTCTGAGATCGCGACCATGTCGATCATCATCCGGATCTTCATTTCTATCTGCTGCTGGGACATTATGTAACAATACCTGCGCATTTATATCAGCATGGTTGTCGACTTCAGGTTCTTCCATGTGTTGCAAATCATCCAAGTCAGCCAAATTGTGAAGAACGCAGCAAGCGAAGATGAATTTGACGATAAATTGCATATTCCTCAACTTGAGGAAATATAACTGTCTGAAACGTTGTTTCAGTATTCCAAATCCATGCTCAACTGAAATTCTGCATTGACTGTGTATACGATTAAAATTTCTTTGGGCCTGTGTCAAATGTCCATTATCCCGATATGGAGTAATTAATTGGAGAAGGCATGGATATGCAGCATCTCCAAGAAGTATGCTTCCATCTAAAATAAAAGCATGTATATTTAAAATTAACAGCTAAGGCTAAGGCTGCTTTTTGATATTCATTCTGCTAGTTGAAAATCTATATTTTATATTATGTACTACAGATTTATAATACTGGCAGTAAATATCAAAACGTAGCCTATGAAAACATTTACAGTGAAGTATATATTTTAATCATAAATCTTACAGATATGGCAATGCATAGTCAACCACATCTACATACATAGAAATATTGAAAAATGTTTCTTTTTTTAATCTCCTCCGGACTTTCGAATACAGAAACTGTTGACGCATGTCATAAATTTGTATAATCAATAGACTCTTATATTAATCGCTCGTATATCAACGGAAAGGTTCGATCGTTCGAACCGACACACGACAACATTATCGACCTTGTTCACCATCCCATGTGATAAGAGTCACGCTGTCACGTGTACATTTTATTTACTCCTATTCTTTCGTCGCTCCGATTTGCCGAAACAAACATCCGATCCCGAGAAAGAGGGGATTCCGTGACGAAAACTCGGAACGCTCCCGAAAACCGAAAATCAGAACTCTGCGAACCGTGCTATCGATCAGCTGCAAATACAAGTAAACATATGTTCGTTGCTGTAATCACTTTCCTCTCGGAGCGAGCCTTCACGAGGCTGTACAAGCCACCAGTCGATCAACAATAATTTGAATTAGAGCGACGCCGTCGCGCCTACTGATATCGACAACAGAAACTATAGATAATTACCAGTTCATATCTACAAAATATCTACGATTTTAACCGAATTGAATAAGAAATATAAAAATATTTGATTAAAATACAGTAATTAATTATGAATGTAATAAGTTCATACTTCCACAAAATATTGGCAAATCTTCTGGGCTTTATGACCACGACCTTTAGTCGTACGCACTAGTAACGGACCCGCGTAATCGACGCCGGTATGATTAAAGGCGCGTGAAGTCGGGTTCACGCGGAAATCCGGCAGGTCGCCCATAAGCTGTTCGGGCACGCGTGCATTCTCCCGTGTGCACACAATACATTGGTAGAGGACGGTACGCACAGTGGCGCGAGCGCGAATTAGCCAATACTGTTGTCGCAGGAGCGTGAGTGTGAGTTGCGGACCGGCGTGTAGGGCCGCAACATGAATCTGTTTGATAAGGAGGTGGACCAATGGATGTGATTTTAAAATTAGCGGATGTTTAGCGTCATCTGACAGGCTTGCGTGCTTTAATCGGCCTCGAACGCGTAACAAGCTGTCTCTGTCTATGTAAGGAGAAAGCGAAGCTAATGGACTAGTTTTTGAGACGCAACGTAGTTGTTTTAGGCGAGCTATGTCGTCAGCAAATAGATTGAGTTGAATTCGTCGAATCCAAAAATTATGAGCGGCGACCAGCTCATCGGACCGGAGAGCATGCTGGTGCGAGTGAGAGGCATCGCATTGTGTTTTCGTCTGGGTACGAGCGTTGCGAACGAAACGAAGGATATACGCGGTGACGCGCAGTAATTTCGGCCACGAGGAAAATCGGGATTCAAGCTCCCAATGGTTTACCGAGCATGTCGCGCAAGCTTTTGAATCGCGTAATTCACTATGCGTTGCCGGGATGTCGGATATGACTGGCCATTGATCGGACGAATGTGATAACCATGGTGGGCCGTGCCACCAAAGTTGGTGATTAATAAGAGAGGCAGGGTCGGTACCGCGAGATGCGCAATCTGCGGGGTTGTCGTGCGTGGGCACGTGATTCCATTTTCCATTGGGAAGAAGCTGTTGAATTTTTGAGACTCTATTCGCGACAAACGTCTTCCACCGCGAGGGACTTTGACGTATCCAAGCGAGGACGACCATGGAAACGCTCCAACACCAATAATCGATATCGGGAAGGTGAAGAGCAGAACGAGCGAAATCTATGAGTTGTGCTAGTAGGAGCGCAGCGCAAAGCTCCAAACGCGGGACGCTAATGGTTTTGAGCGGCGCGACTTTAGACTTAGCGAGGATCAGAGTATTGGTAATGCAACCGTCGCCCGAAATGACACGGAGGTAAAGCGCTGCCGCATACGCTCGCGTGGAGGCGTCTGCGAATCCGTGTAATTCAATTCTGTTGTTCGGGTGATACTGCGTCCAGCGCGGAATAGTTATCTGCTCAAGGAGAGGCAACGTCAATTGAAATGTTTCCCATTCGCGCAACATCTCGGCGGGAAGCTCGTCATCCCAATCAGACTTCGTCAACCAGAGATGCTGCAGGAAAATTTTCGCGGTTACGATAACGGGAACTACCCACCCGAGTGGGTCGAAGAGTTGCGCGATGACTGATAATATTCCGCGCTTAGTTTTCGCGACTGTTATTAAATTCGAAACTTGAAAGGTGAAGATATCGTGTTCCGGTTTCCAGGTAACTCCGAGAATTTTAATGGAATCGTGATCGTGCAAATTTTTGTTGGTTGCGAGTCCATGGTCGGAAGGATCGAGATCTTCAAGGAGCGTAGGGCAATTGCTCGCCCACTTACGCAAACAAAAACAGCCTTGAGATAGCAACGAAATTAACTGATCTCGTGTTTGTTTGGCAGTTTCAAGGTCGTCGGCGCCGAAAGTACAGTCGTCGACGTACGTTTGCTGTAATAGAACCGGTACCGCGAGCGGAAACTGTGAGCCTTCGTCCTCGGCTAATTGCCGTAAGACTCGCAAGGCCAAGAATGGGGCAGCGGCGGTGCCGTAAGTGACGGTAAGAAGTCGGTATTCGTCGACCTGAGCCGTCGGAGACGATCGCCATAAGAGGCATTGATACTTCGTATCGAGAGGGTGTACTAAAATCTGCCTATACATTTTGGCGATGTCCGCTGATAGTGCAAATCGAGGTTGTCGCCATTGGAGGACGACCGCTACTAGATCGGTTTACAATTTTGCTCCTACATGAAGAGCGCTATTTAATGATTTGCCGGTGGCGGTGTTGCACGACGCGTTAAACACAACACGAAGTCGGGTTGTATTGCTATGTTCACGGATCACGGCACGGTGTGGAATGTAGTACGCGGGAGCTTGGGCGGGAAATTCGGTAGGATTTATCTTAGTCATATGACCTAGGTTTGCGTACTCGGTAAGGAATGCGGTGTATTCCGTTGCTAACGATGGGTCGGTTCGAAAACGACGTTCGAGCCGTTCGAGACTCTTCAACGCGGCGAATCAAGAGTCTCCAAGGTCGCGAGGCGGGCCATTTCTAAAGGGAAGACGCACGACGTAGCGTCCTTCCATGGTGCGGTAGTGAGTCGTCACAAAATGCTCCTCACATTGGGTGTCTTCCGGACTCGGATGAACGCGGGCTGGGATATCTTCGAGTTCCCAGAACTGTTTTAAGGTATGCTCAAGATTAGGTGAAATGTTAGTATGATATGCGGGTACGGAATTGCGGGGGCAGGTTTCGACGGTAGGACCCGAGAGAATCCAGCCGAACGCGGTATTCTGCGCGAACGGTTCGTGTGGTGTTCCCTTGTGTGAACCGTCGCGATGAATATTTCCATACATATCGGCTCCAATTATTATATCGATTGGCGTAGGACTCAGGAAATCAGGATCGGCTAATTCGAGGGCGTCGAGGAGCGTCCACTTAGTGTGAGACGCAACGGGAGGTGGCACGTATTCCGCGAGCGAACACAATATTAAAGCCGTCGTCGAATACGCGGGATTGTTACTTTTTACGGGACTAATTTTGATATTTGCTGCGTAGCGTGCAAAAGTTTTTGTTTGACCAACGCCAGTAACGCTTAAATTTTGCTTTACTCGAGGAAGACGGAGTAATTGCGCAAGATTCTCCGTAATGAGTGTCACAGCCGATCCTGGATCGATAAGCGCGCGAGCGGGAATGAAGCGACCGTGCGCGGAATGTACGCGGACGCGCGCTGTAGCGAGCAGAACGGCGGGAATAGCTGGCATTGAACGTGTTAGGGTAAGAGCGACAACGTTTTTGTCTTGGTCTTTTTTCGTCTCTTCTTTTGAATGTGACGATTCAGCATACGGTAACTTTGCGTGGTTTCCAAGGTGAAGAAGAGTGTGATGCTTTTGCTTACATTCTCGACAACGATGCTTGTTGGTGCAATCCTTTAACGCATGGTTTGCCGCGAAACAATTATAACAACGGCGGTTCGATTTAATAAATTCGAAACGGCGCTCCGGCGTATAAGCGGCAAATTGTGTACATTGAAATAAACGATGATGGCCCTTACAGACCGGGCATTCGAACTTTACGGCCGTTGTATGTGATGCTACGGATTTGGCCGATTTAATTTTTGACGAGGTAGTCTCGGCTGACTCGATGTTTTTCGTCGGGGCGATAACTTCGAACGTGCGAATGCGAGACTCTAAAAATTTGTCGAGTTGAGAATAGGATGGTAAATTTTGCGATTCGCTCATTTTTAATTCCCACGCTTTTCTCGAAGCTTTGTCGAGTTTTTGCGAAACGAGGAACACGAGAACATCGTCCCACGTATCGACGGGACGTTTTAGATTTTTCAGCGCTTGTACGGTGGTATTGGTGGTGTCACGCAGAGTCTGCAACTCTTTCGCGGTTTCATGCGTTGCCGACGGTAACGAGAATAAAATTTGAACATGGGAGTTGACCATTCGACGTTGATTTTCAAAGCACGACGATAAGATTTGCCACGCGACTTCGAAATTCGCATCGGTGACTGCTAAGTGACTCAGCGAAGTGCTGGCCGTTCCGGTAACAATTGAACATAAGTAATGCAGGCGTTCTACATTTGTTAAAATCGGATCGTCAATTACCATTGCTTTAAATCTATCGCGGAACGTTTCCCATCGCTCGAAAGAGCCGTCAAATTTCGGTAATTCGATTCGCGGTAAACGCGAGACCGGGCGCGGACCATGATGATAATCGGTACTTGCGTTCGAAGCGTCCATGATGTTGATGTGCGGGGCGGCAATGGGAGGTATGGCAAATTCGGCCAGGTAGTCAAGGGCAGCATCCATCTGGACCTCGGCTTGTTGATACAGCTCCTCGGTGAAGTATCGATGCGTGGTCTTCGTAGCGGCCTCGGCGAGGACTAACAGCTTGGCGTTGTTGACGCGAATCTCCCGGAACTGTTCCTTGACGCGTTCCATCCGGTTTGCAGCCACGGTGGACGTCATCTTGGCGTGGCCGAGTTTTTTGAAATTAGATACGGCATTTGCAACCGATCTAACAAGGTCGAGCTGTTGCTCCAAAAGCTTTGCGGTGGTAGCCATTATTGGAATGGCGGCTGCTGCGTTAAACAACGTAGGTCGTGATCAAAGTCAGCCAAAATGTAATTGGATGATGTACTTTACGACTTGTCGTCTTCTCTCGTTAGCGATCCGGCTCGAAGGACCAAAAAATGTTGTCGATATCAGTAGGCGCGACGGCGTCGCTCTAATTCAAATTATTGTTGATCGACTGGTGACTTGTACAGCCTCGTGAAGGCTCGCTCCGAGAGGAAAGTGATTACAGCAACGAACATATGTTTACTTGTATTTGCAGCTGATCGATAGCACGGTTCGCAGAGATCTGATTCTCGGTTTTCGGGAGCGTTCCGAGTTTTCGTCACGGAATCCTCTCTTTCTCGGGATCGGATGTTTGTTTCGGCGAATCGGAGCGACGAAAGAATAGGAGTAAATAAAATGTACACGTGACAACGTGACTCTTATCACATGGGATGGTGAACAAGGTCGATAATGTTGTCGTGTGTCGGTTCGAACGATCGAACCTTTCCGTTGATATACGAGCGATTAATATAAGAGTCTATTGATTATACAAATTTATGACATGCGTCAACAGTTTCTGTATTCGAAAGTCCGGAGGAGATTAAAAAAAGAAACATTTTTCAATATTTCTATGTATGTAGATGTGGTTGACTATGCATTGCCATATCTGTAAGATTTATGATTAAAATATATACTTCACTGTAAATGTTTTCATAGGCTACGTTTTGATATTTACTGCCAGTATTATAAATCTGTAGTACATAATATAAAATATAGATTTTCAACTAGCAGAATGAATATCAAAAAGCAGCCTTAGCCTTAGCTGTTAATTTTAAATATACATGCTTTTATTTTAGATGGAAGCATACTTCTTGGAGATGCTGCATATCCATGCCTTCTCCAATTAATTACTCCATATCGAGATAATGGACATTTGACACAGGCCCAAAGAAATTTTAATCGTATACACAGTCAATGCAGAATTTCAGTTGAACATGGATTTGGAATACTGAAACAACGTTTCAGACAGTTATATTTCCTCAAGTTGAGGAATATGCAATTTATCGTCAAATTCATCTTCGCTTGCTGCGTTCTTCACAATTTGGCTGACTTGGATGATTTGCAACACATGGAAGAACCTGAAGTCGACAACCATGCTGATATAAATGCGCAGGTATTGTTACATAATGTCCCAGCAGCAGATAGAAATGAAGATCCGGATGATGATCGACATGGTCGCGATCTCAGAGACGAATTATGTAGACAACTGTTTCAACGATGATTTGAATAAGAGTATCCAAATAAATTTGTTTAAATATTATGTTCTAATATTAATATTTAAATATTATGTTTATTATTTTTTTAAATATCGATATCGTGTCGTTGTCAACGTCGACATATCACATACTGCATTGTATCAATCTGTGTCGTTCAATTAAAAATATGTATGATATGTATTTAATGTACAAAACTATCAAAGTGCTTTCAAATATTTGTTTTTTTAGTTATAAAAATTAGGAAACAATGTACAATTATAGTTTCAAGATTATAACGATTATAACCATAACGATTACACAAATATATTTCATTTATTAATAATTATGAATATTACGATTATATATCTTCTATTCAGCTCATTTTAATTAAAAATTATTAAAGTTTGATATTAAATTTTATAAAATAAATTCTTATGTAATATGTAAGACAACAAATAAAACAATTTTGTTAAAAATTTATCCATACATCAGTCTTTTATTGTCATATACGCCTATTTTTCATACAAATAGAGAAATATAACTGCATAATGCAAATATATATTTTATTATGATTTTTTATCGATAATTAACAAAAAAATGTAAATTGAACAAGAAATGACAGTTTTGATTTTCAATCACGTTTTGTACGCTTGACTGCAAGTAAATAATGCTGCTTTATTATGTAAAAAAAAACTCGATAAGTAAATGCAGCTTTTCCCAATTAAAAAAACTCAATAAATAAATGCAGCTTTTTTCAACTAAAAGAACTCAATAAGTAAATGTAGCTTTCCTCTCTTGCAGAGCTTGATACAGCTTTGTCACGCTGTTTATCAAAATAACAGAAAATAAATAGATAAAAAACTAAAATAAACTTTAATAAAATAAAAGTTATTTCAACTTGAAATAAAAATTTTAAATAAAATTAACAAAATTATATAAATTTTAAATACATATAACTTCATTTACGTGAAATGTTCATAAAGTTTGTAACTTTGGTTATAAAGTAAAAAATGAAGTGATTGAAAATGTGTACATTTATTAGCTTTTTTTTACCTTTGAATCCTGTAGAGTTACACATTTTTCCCAATGATGAAAGATCTAATTATTAGATCTAATTAAGATATAATTATTGTCAAAACCAACACACTTGTCTTTTAACAAAATTAAAATTAAACTTAATAAACTGTTCATAAATTTTATAAATTTGTAATAATATCTTATTAACATTTTTTAAAAGACAATGTGTCTATTTTTATAATTACTATATCTGACAGATCTTGTCAGGAAAAATGTGTAACTTCGCAGAATTTATATGTAGAAAAGATTAATAAATGTGTTTTACTACATTTTCTCCTTTAAGTAGGCAAAGGAACAAACTTTATGAATGTCTTATGTATACATATAATTTAGTAAACCTTCAGTCTTATTATATCTTATTAATCTTCTTCGTCTGATAATTCTTGTGTTGAGTATTTTTTACTTTCTATTCTCTCTAGTATCTTAAGTTGCCTTTGTAAGATACTATTTCGTTCTTTTTGCAATTGTAATTGTTCTATTTGTAATTCATTACATTTTTTAAGCTCCGTCAGATATTTTGTACGTGTTTCTTGTTTGGCATCACTTTCTCTTTGTAGCACAGCACAGATGGATTCCTTAAGTGATTGTAGAGTATGCGCCAATTTGCCATCTCGTACTTTTGCTTTTGTATTTATTAAAGATGAGCAACTGCTATCCGTCATGGACGATTTGCTGCTACCTATTACTGATTGAGATTGACTGTTAACTGCAGATGGTGTCGAAGGTGGCGAGTCTAGTGCAATAGAAGATTGTTCTTCATTTACATTCCTATAATAGAAAACATTTTAAATTATATCTAAAAATATATCTAGAAATGAATTAAAAAACATTTTAAGGAGATGATTACTCACTGAGACAAATGTTGACTGACCACTTTTTGCAAAATGTCTTCTTGAGAAACCATTCCATTGCGGCCAGCTACAAAAGATGGCACTCCACTGTGACTTTTTCCAAATAAGTTTATCATTTCACTGTAAAGATACATATGTATTCTATTACTTACTTGTTAAATACTAAATATAATACTAACTACTTAATAAAAACAGAATATTGTAAGAATGACAAAATAAAAATATGAAACAAATCGACTGAACTATTAATTATAATGTTTAATTCAAAAATATCATATATATAATTATATACAGAAAACACAAGATAGAACTTACTCTTTAAATGGAAGAGGTTTAGTGCCTTTTCCAGAACTATTTTTTCCCATGGTCTGTTTGATATGTTTATCCCATTTCTTCTTCAACAATTTAAATTTATTTTTCATGTGATTTTTAGTAGCATTCACATAACCTCTTTCTTGGAAAAATTCTGCTATCGCTTGAAACATAGCCTCTTTACTTTGATATTTTCTTTTCTGGAATTTTTTTTCATGTTGTTCATACTCTGTGAAAAACAACATTATGGTTTTATAGTCCCAAATAAAATAGCCATCATTATTGACACCAGAAGTATTCTCTTTTTCATTATCTGAGTCTATAATTGAAGAGTCCAATGAAGACACAATTGTAGGCGTGTGCTGCATAAAGCTTGTTACAGGAATCGTAACAGAAGAACTCTCATGGATTTTAATCTGAGGCTGAATTTCAGAAGGACCTGCTTTATTTAGTAAAGCATTCACAATTGAAGAGTCTGGTGAAGACAAAGTTGTAGGTGTGTACTGCATAGAGCTTGTTACAGGAACTGTAACAGAAGGACTCTCGTGGATTATAGTCTGAGGTTGAATTGTAGAAAAACTTATTTTATTCAGTACAGAATCCAAAGGCGCAGTTGTGGTTAGGAACTGTGTCGAGTTTGTTGTAGCAGTTACAACAGAAGTACACGCAAAAGTCTGGGGAGGCTTAATTAATTTTAATGATACCAGTTTAGGTTTCACAGCTGAAAAATAAAACTATTAATATAGTACAATATTTATGCAATTTAAATTATCTTAGAATAAAATCATTTAATCTATCTCTTAGAATTTATTTTATTAGTTAATTAAGTAAAAATATAAAAAGTATTATGAGTATTTAAGTAATCAGCATCATATATAAAATTCTTACCTGAATACTTAAAAGAAGTTTCCATTGTGAAATATCAAGACAGTGACGGCGTAGCCGAATAATAAAAGCGAGGTTATTGGACTACCCGACTCTTGAGCAGTGGATACTGTTTACAGTACAAGCTTCACACGCATGCGCGATAAAATAGCCCCAAATGCACCACCTTCGAAGGTAAGGCAAATAGAGCGTGCTCCTAATTGCTCCTTAGAGTATGCTCTAACGTGACGCGAACATCTAGTCGCCATCTTGTTTCCGGTGACACGAACGTATTGGAGCGCATTGGAGTGAGAAGGAGCATGTTAGGGCATGCGACGCGAACAAACCTTCGAAGTCATGCCGGCGGGGGCTATGGTAGGTTCAACCTTGCCGGATGAGTTTGGAAGGAGAGGACAGACTAAGAATGCACCAAACGTCTTAAGCCAAGGTGTAAGGCAACGTGCCGATGGCTGCTTGGCCACGAAGACGTGAAACAGCGCGGTCGCAAACGTTCTCTCTGGGGTACCTGCCGACCCCCCAGAGTAGCTAGGCTTGGTGATATCATGGAGGCTCTGAATCACTTGATACTTGTTCCTACCATACTCGTGGGATGAAAAATGGAGAAAAATGAAAAAACTAAAAATACACTCAAACCAAAGTTAACGATGAAACACAAACCCGGAGATAAAGAACAGGACCCGTTCAAGAGAAGGGAGTCTATTCCCAGATCACCACCACCATCGGCGAAAATAATAACTGGAGGAATAAATAGGCCTTGCTTTAGCGCTTTGCTTGAACAAGGTGAGGAGGCATACGACTCTCCGGCTGAAAAAAAAAACGACAAAACGCCCCAGTTCAAAAAATACCAGAGAAACTGATGATAATGATGTATTTATTTTTCCTGAACCTGTTCAAAAAAGCAGTGCGAATAGTGTGGAAAGAGAGAAACTGGAACAAAAAGGCTCACCGAAAGTTGAAAAGGACGACAAGGAAGTTACGCTAGAAGAAGTGAGATCTGAAAGAGTAGCTCTAGAAGAGTTTCTCTTTAATGAAAACAATAAAATCAATAAGAATACAATTAAGTTCATATTGTCTAAGTGGGTGCTACTAGAAGGGAAATTACAAGAGAGTATCGTTGAGAGAGAAAAATTAAAGTGTACTTACCTGGCATCGAAAAATTCTATCAGTTTGATGTCCTATGTTCAAGTGGCGTTCACTCCATGGTCCGGAACAGCAGCATCTGAAACAGAAAAAAAAGAAATTATCCAACGTACTACACTAAAAAGCGGATTCAAGACTAATTCTTCGGTAATGATTGTTAAGCCTTTAAATGAAAAGGACAATTTAACGTGTGAGGATGTCAAAGAAAAACTTACAAAGAAAATGAATCCGTTAATTAAAGAAATAAGGATTAAAAGAATGAGAAAGGTGGGAGACAGAGGCATTCTAGTGGAAACGGAAGGTGGAAACGAATTAAAAAAGATCCAGCAGATAATAGAAGACAATGAATGCGGGCTGAAAACAGAGCTGCTTAAGAAAACTGGACCCAGTATGATAGTATATGACGTAGAAAAGTCGGTCACAAAGGAGCAGTTTATGGAACAATTTTGGTCTAAGAATGTTGAAAAACTTGGAATCGCCAAGCAGGAAAATGAAAGCAGGGTTAAATACAGATACAACACATTTGTTAAAACCAGAAATACTAATAACTGGGTAATAGAGGTGACAGGAGAGATAAGAAGAAAACTCTTGGAGCAAGAACGACTATATATTGACTGGAGATCATACAAGGTTAATGATTACTTAGCCTTGACTAGGTGCTTCCGTTGTCTAGGCTTAGGCCACAGTGTTAAACACTGCAAGGAAAAGACCCCCACTTGTGGACACTGTGGGGGGGGGGGGGGCGGGCCATATAAGCACCAATTGCTCAGAGAGAGAGAGAAATCTGCAGTCTGCGCTAATTGTACAAGAGCTAAAAGGAAAGACACACATCATACTGTAAGTGACAAGAGATGCCCGGAGTATCTAAGAGTAACTGAAATCGTAAAGAATAAAATAGATTATACATAATGATAAAATTCTTTCAAATAAATGTTGGCCGTTCGCAGACGGCATCATACGAATTAAGATTAAAAGTAGAGGAACAAGGCATTGATGTGTGTCTGATACAAGAACCATACGTATTCCAAGGACAAGTCAAAGGCTGCGCTTCACTTGGTGCAAGAGTTGTTCAAAGTAATAAGGTGACAGATACAAAAGCTGCTATAGTTGTATATAATCAGGAAATAACTGTCACAAAAATCGAACAGTTTACGGACGAACATATAGCTTGCGCACATATAGTACATAATGAAGTAAACTTATATTTGGTATCAGTTTATTGTCAATTTTCCATGGAGCTAAACTATTTTATTAATAAGTTGGAGACTATAATAGAAACGTTCAAAAGCCACGACATGATCATATCAATGGACTCCAATGCTCACTCCAAAACTTGGTACTGCAAAGAGAACGACGCGAAAGGCGAATTACTCAATGATTTCCTAATAAATAAAAATGTATACATTTTGAATCAGCCTGGAAACGAACCAACGTTCTCTACTATAATAGGAGAGGCCAATATAGACTTGACTGTGGTGAATAGTGGAGTCCTGAAGGATAGTAATGATTGGAAGGTCTTCCCGAAAATGACTTCCTCAGACCATAATTGTATATACTTTGAACATAACAACAATAAAAATTCAGAAACAAATCAGGTAATCACAGGACAACTCTATAACTTAAAGAAGGTCAATTGGGATCAGTTTGGCGATGTTATTTAATCAGAACTCAATGGGACCTTTTGTAAAGAAATCACAAATACAAGTCCGGAGAACGCCGTTAATCTATTTAATAGAAAGATTGATCTTATATGCAGTAGCAATCTAAGTAGGAGAAGACCTCTGTCTAGGAAAACAGTACCGTGGTAGAGCGAACAACTGACCAACTTAAAGAAAAGATTGGCGGCATCTCGTAGAAGCTGTAAACGGTACAGGAAACTTAAATATGAAAAGACGTATGAATACAGTTTTGATATATACTGCAGACTAAGAAGGGACTACAAGAGAGAGATTGGAAAGGCAAAAAAGGACTCGTGGAATGATTTCGTGAACCGGAACACTACGAAAAACTCTTGGGGACTGGCATACAAGCTAATGATGGGAAAGATTAAAAATAGTAATATCCTAAGTACGATTAAATTAGGTAGCGATTTTACAACTGATTGGACTTCATCGGCGAAGAGACTTTTGGAAACATTAATGCCGGATGGAGAGGAAAGTACAGAAGCAGAGGATTCACAAAACATAAAGAACAGATATAGCGAATACTTAAACTACAATATGGAACAGGAAATAAGAATGGACGAAATAGATGAAGCAATTAAAAGAACAAAGAAGAAAAAAGTTCCTGGTCCGGATAAAATAACAGCGGAAATATTAAAAATAGTTTGGAAGGCAGCACCAAACGCACTTTACTCACTCTTCAACACATGCTTTGATAAAAACAGCTTTCCAAAGCAATGGAAACAGGCGGATTTAAAACTGCTGCTCAAAAGCCCTGAAAAGGATCCGAGCGATCCTAAATCGTACAGGCCAATCTCACTGTTGTCAGTTGTTGGGAAAGTGTACGAAAGAATCATGATACAACGTTTCAAGGTAATTTACGAAAGTCTAGAAATGTGCTCCGACAATCAATATGGCTTCATAAAGGGACGATCAACGGAGGACGCAATATGCAGAGCGGTCAGCAGCGTGAAATCGGCCGAATCAAAGTACGTAATGGGCATATTTGTCGATATAAGTAGAGCATTCGACAATCTTTCTTGGATTGGGATTTTGGACAGGATTAAGAGTGTGCACTGCACAAGGAAGTTGTTTGAGGTGTTCATGGATTACTTCTCGAATCGAGAGGTACAATTGGCAAGTCGGGAGAGTGAATTGGGGGTATCCAAGCTCCTGAGTAAGGGGTGTCCTCAGGGTTCCATTTTTGGGCCCACAGCATGGAACATAGTTATGGACCAATTATTAGTGGAACAAAAAACTGAAGCTGAAACGAGATCTGAATACATAGCATATGCGGATGATATTCTAATCCTATTGCCAGGAAAATCCAGGAAACAATTAGAGGAAGAGGCGCAGAAGGAAATAAACAGGATAATGAAATGGAGTACGGATAGCGGTTTACAAATATAGGAAAATAAAACAAGGGCTGTGTTATTAAAAGGGAATCTGGATGCGGAAAGGAAGCCCAGAGTCTTCTTAGAGCAAAAAAAGATAAAATTTTGTACAGAAATAAAGTATCTCGGAGTATACATGGATGAAAAGCTATCGTTTTTGCCGCATATAAGATTGCTAACATTCTCGCCAACGATGGATTGTTTAAAACTTTCACTAGAAAACGATTTACGTACTATCCGTTATAAACCGAACTGTTACTTTAGCTGGAGACGTCGGAATGTTGAGACTCGAGAAAAGGAAAGGTTTCGATAAATTCGTTCTTTATTAAGAGAAACGCTCTCGACAAGAATCCAATACAAACTGACTGTTCTGACCGACAATGTATATCGAAGGATACAACTCGATAATATTTTGGTTCGGAAGAGGGGTATCAGCTTGCCTTGCGTGTTTGTGAGATCGAGCGCGTGTATGTAAGTACACGTGATACAGTAGCGGTATGGCACAAGGGGAATGACAGACAGATTTCAATTTTTGTCCAAACATTCCGCCCGCCTTGTCAAGACCATAATGACAACTAAACGTCAGTCGAGTTCCTTTGATTCTCACTGTTTTGTAACGTTCGGTAAAAGGCACAATTTTACGATCGGTCGCTTTAGAGTAGTGGTAGCTGTTTTTACTGTAGCTACTCTGACTAGTCCGTCTGAGCCGGGATGCGTTTCGATTATCCGCGCGAGGGGCCATTTGGTCGGAGGGAAGCGTTCGTCCTTGACTATTACTAGGCTGCCCTCTTGAAACTTTTCTTGTTTTCGATGCCACTTGGATGATGTCTGGAGCTCGTGTAGATATTCCGACGACCAACGTCGCCAAAATGATTCTGTCATTTGACGAAGCATTTGTAATCGTGATAGTCGATTTTGAGGTAGATCGATGAGGGATGGTTCTGGAACGGCCGTGAGAGAGTTCCCGACGAGGAAGTGTCCTGGTGTTAAGGCGACGGAGTCAGTAGGATCGTCTGAGAGGGCCGAGAGCGGGCGCGAATTCAAGATTGCTTCGATTTGAATCAATAGTGTTGACAATTCTTCATAGGTGAGCAGGGTCTCGCCGATCATTCGACGGAGGTGATGTTTGACGGATTTTACTCCGGCCTCCCATTTTCCGCCAAAATGTGGAGCCGAAGGAGGGTTAAAGCTCCACTTTACTCCATCGTTGGCGAGAATGTTAGCAATGTGAGCCCATTCCTTAGAGGAAGCGGTGAACAATTTTTTCAACTCGGAAGCTGCGCCGACGAAATTGGTCCCACAGTCGCTCGTGATTGTTGAGCATAGGCCTCTTCGTCCGGTGAATCGTTTGTAAGCAGCTAGAAATCCATCAGTTGAGTAGTCGGTAGCTACTTCTAGATGAACAGCTGAGGTACTAAAACAAACAAAAATTATGAAGTATCCCTTGACTGTCTTCGCTCCGCGTCCGCGGAATGACTTTAGAGTCAAAGGACCGGCATAATCGACTCCGGTATTGAAGAATGGTCGACATGGAGTGACACGAGAAGCTGGAAGTTGTCCGATGAGTTGTTGACTGGCGGCGGCGCGATGACGGGCACACGTAATACAGTTATGGATGAATGAGCGAATAGGAGTTCGTCCACCGATAATCCAAAACTTATGCCGTATTAACGATAACGTCAGCTGCGGTCCGCCGTGTAATGAGCGCCTGTGTTAGTAATCAATTATGAGCGTTGTTAGTCGAGAATCTCGTGGTAAGATGAGCGGATGTTTTTCTGATGGCTCCAGTTGAGAGAAGTGAAGTCTTCCACGTAGCCTGAGATGTCCGGTTTCGTCTAGGACAGGAGAGAGCTTCAGTAGGGAACTTGAGGGAGAGAGTTGCTTGTTGTTTCTCAATGTTCGGAATTCTTTCGAAAAGTAGGCTTGTTGAGTTAATTTTACCCACAGTAGTAATGCGGATTCTAACTCGGAAGGCGTCAGGACCGCTTGATGTGGTCTATGTGCTGTGAATTTTCGGAAGCGCTCAAACGCCCGTAGGAGCCAGGCTGTGGTGCGTAGAAGCGAGGTGAGCGAAGAGTATCTTTCGATGAGATCTCCGAGGTCAACTTCTGGTTTTTCGTTAGCGAGGGTACAAGAGACAGGACGCTCTTCTAGATTTATTGTTGATTCGATCTTTGGAGTCAGGGATGGCCAAGATGAAGAGTGATGTTGTAGCCAAGAGGGTCCCTTCCACCAGAGCTGAGCATGCGGAAGCGAGTGGGGAGGTATCCCTCGAGATGCTAGGTCCGCTGGGTTTTCCGTTCCGGAGACATGATGCCAGCGAGAATTCGAGAGCTCTTGAATGAAAGAGACTCGATTCTGAACGAAATCTTTCCAACGTGATGGGTGACCTTTGATCCATGTTAGAGCGACCGTAGAGTCGGTCCAGAGATGAGTTGACGTGTGATGAATTTGGAGCACGTTGCGAATTTTGAATACTAGTCGGACGAGAATTACGGCAGCTGAGAGCTCGAGGCGCGGAATCGTCATGCGTTTCAGAGGTGCTACTTTGGTTTTGGCGCTGATAAGGGTGACATAGATGTCGTCGAATTCGTTTATGACGCGCAGATAGACCACAGCAGCGATGGCGTTCTGTGATGCATCTGAGAATCCGTGGAGTTCGATCGCGAGGGATGACGTAGTTATGCCGACCCAGCGTAGGATTGAGATCGTTGTCACGTTTTCGAGTTGTTGAGTGAAATTGATCCAGCGCGATTTGAGATTTTCGGGAAGCTCTTTATCCCAATCAAGGCGAATTGCCCAGAGCTCTTGCATGAACATCTTAGCGACAATGACGATTGGCGCCAGCCATCCGAGCGGATCGAACATGCTCGCAGTGAAGGAGAGCACTGACCGCTTCGTCAGGGATCCAGCTGGTGGTGGCGATGGTGCTGAGAACACGAAGCGATCGGATTGTTGATGCCATTGTACACCGAGTGTATGATGTATCGTTCGATCGTCGACTGAGAGGATTGGAGATGACGCTTGATCTTGATGAGGAATGTCAGCTAGAACTTCAGGGTCGTTGGAGATCCATTTTCTGAGATGGAACCCGCCAGCTATGAGGGATTCGTTTAGTTGGTTGATCTATGTTTTAGCTTCAGATATACTTGATGCGCCGGAGAGAACGTCGTCCACATAGGTATCGCGGCGTAAGATTTCGGCAGCAAGCGCCCGCGGAGAATCTGATTCGAAAGCGAGTTGCTGCAGGCAACGCAGAGCGAGATACGGAGCACACGCGAGACCGTATGTTACTGTGCACAGATGATATTCTTGCGGAGTCTCACTCGGGTCGTTTCGCCAAAGGATTTTTTGTAGTGGCCAGTCGTCTTCGTGAACGCGAATTTGACGATACATTTTTTCGATGTCAGCTGCGAACACGTATTGATGTCTGCGCCATCGAATGAGAATGTCTGAGAGATCGGTTTGCAGTTTCGGGCCGACATGAAGCACGTCATTTAGTGAAAAACCGAGAGTCGTTTTCTGCGAACCGTTGAACACTACGCGTAGTTTCGTTGTCGCGCTAGTTTCGCGAGTAACGTCGCGATGCGGCAGGAAGAACTCGCGTTGGTGACACTTTTCGGATGAATTGTGAATCCGCATGTGATCGAGATCGTGGTATTCGCGTAAAAAGTCGCTGTAAGCTGATTTGAGGGACGGATTCGAGTTGAACCGGCGTTCCATTCGGAGGAGAGCGTTCTGAGCGAACGTGCGAGAGTCACCAAAATCACTTATGTTCCTTTTGAGAGGGAGCCGAACCACGAATCGTCCTTGTATGTCGCGAGAGTGAGTCGATTCGAAATGAGTTTCGCATTGAGATTCTTCTGGCGTGAGCGGGACTTGAGGTCGAGGGATTATCTCTTCTTGAGACCAGAAGCGTTGTAAGAGATCGAGCAGTTCGGAGTCAAGCGAGCATTGCATTCCATTGAGAGAGTAGTCGTCTTCGATGGAGGCTTCACTAGTTGAAAGCGGGCCTGATAAAATCCACCCAAGAGCTGTGTTTTGAGTAATGGGTGCTCCGATAGGTCCGCGGCAAAGACCTTGTTTGAGGACTTGAGCATAAACTATTGATCCGAGTACTAGGTCAATCTTTCCGGGCGTGGCAAAGTTTGGATCCGCGAGCTGAAGATTTTGAATATGCGGCCACTGTTTATATTCGAGTTGAGCGGGTGGAATATATGCCGTCAATTTCGGTAAAACGAGAGCGTCAATTTCGAAATAGATCGATGAATCATACAGTGAGGCGATACGGAGTTGTACGATGCCGTTTGAAACGCTGTTTCGTTGAGCACCGATACCGACAATTGGGATAGCCGCGGAGCGACGCGGGAGCTTTAGTGATTGAGCAGCGGATTCAGAGATGAATGACACTTCTGATCCTTGGTCTAGTAACGCTCAAAGTTGCGATGATTGATCGTGTCGAGATAGAACTCTTACTACGGCGGTAGCTAACAGAGCAGGGGCGCGACGCCTGGTTCTTGATTGCGAGAGATGGCTTGAAGCTTGATAGTCTTGGGATTGGTTGATGTTGAGCTGGTTAGTGTGCTTTGCTTCTTGAAGAGTACTTGCGTGAGCGGTTGGTTGAGCCGCTGAGATGGACGCTGCGGGAGTTATGTTTGCGACGGTATCGCTGTTGCTGTTCGGTGCGTGCAACGTTGTGTGGTGTTGCTTTCGACAGATTCGGCAGCGTTTTGTATTGCGACACATTTTTAACTGATGAGGCCCAAGGCAATTGAAACAGAGATTCTTCAATAGGACTAACCCTCGTCGTTGGTCGTATGGCTTCTCTAGATATTTGGAACACGACGAAAGGTAGTGTCCCGCGGCGCACAACACACACTTTTGTTCCGGCGCGGTAGCGATATATGATCGTGCGCCTGAAGGTCGCGAGGTCGACGAATTTATTTTTTGTTTTCGAGGCAGCGATCTTTCGAGAGCTTCGAGCGTGTAGATGCGGCTGATTAGGAAGGTCTCGAAGTCCGCGAACGAAGGCGGATCTGTTTTGGCTCCTAGTGAGTCTTCCCATCTCTTCAGCGATTCGGCATCAAGCTTTCGAACCATTAAAAAAACGATAATGAGGTCCCACTGTTTTACGGGACAACCGAAAGTTTCGAGCGCGCCGATGGCTTCCTTAGTATCGCCAAGGAGCCGTTTGATATCGGCTGCGTTTTCTGTTTTTATTCTTCGGGTCGCGAGGAGGCACGTTAGTTGAGCGCCGATAAGAATTCGTTTATTTTCATATCGAGAGATGAGATTTTCCCACGCGCGAGTGAAGTTTTCACCAGTCATTGCGATGTTTTTTAGATGTTGTGAAGGTTCGCCAGAAAGGCTCATTTTGAGGTAATGGAGTTTTTCAATTTCTGAGAGCTCGGAATTGTCTATGATAATTGACGTGAAAAGATCCCGGAAGTGACTCCACTCTGAGTAGTCGCCTGAGAACTTCGGTATGTCGATGCGCGGTAGCCGTCGAGATCGCGACCCGGTAGATGTGCTCAACGATGCTTCGGCGGCAGATATATTTTGAGGAACTGGTGGAGCTAGGCTTTCGAGGATGTTGAGCATGTAGCCGTGCGCGTCTATGAAAGCTTCTTCGCACATGGAATAGAGATCATCTTTGAAGTACGGCAGTGTCTTTTGTTCGGGGGTGATCGAGGTGAAGAGATTCTCGTCGTGAGCTTGAAATTTATCCCAATTAACCCTTAATGCTTCAATGCGACTCTGCACATTGCCGCGATTTATTCGGGACGGTCCGAGTTTTTTCAGATTTTCGACCGAACGCGTGATAAGGCCGAATAGGACGTATTGACGTTCCATGATCTTATCGATCGAGGCCATTATTCGGACGAATCAGTTGGGGTTCGAATAGGGATCTCACACTAAATACCCTTTTTCGGTACGGAGGTGGCGTACACTGAAACTGCACTCGCTATTTCCTTTCGGAGGTACTGATGCGACTTTTTTAATGTTCGATACGATTCTTGAGGAGTCTCAAATTTCCGGTGGATTTTCGCCGAGAAAGTCACTCGCGACGAACTTTCGGCGATCCGGCTCGAAGGACCATGTTTAAAACTTTCACTAGAAAACGATTTACGTACTATCCGTTATAAACCGAACTGTTACTTTAGCTGGAGACGTCAGAATGTTGAGACTCGAGAAAAGGAAAGGTTTCGATAAATTCGTTCTTTATTAAGAGAAACGCTCTCGACAAGAATCCAATACAAACTGACTGTTCTGACCGACAATGTATATCGAAGGATACAACTCGATAATATTTTGGTTCGGAAGAGAGGTATCAGCTTGCCTTGCGTGTTTGTGAGATCGAGCGCGTGTATGTAAGTACACGTGATACAGTAGCGGTATGGCACAAGGGGAATGACAGACAGATTTCATTTTTTGTCCAAACAGATATACTAAGGAGAAAGTCAGGAAAATATTCGCTAAAATTAAAAGAGTCAATAGAAGTAGATGGGGAATAGGAAGAGGATGTTTAAAACTGTTATATAAATCTCTTTTACTGCCAATTATGCTATATGCTGTGGGGGCGTGGTATCTTAGAGCCACTCACTCTCACGCTAGAAGGCAATTGGACGCTGCCCAGCGCTTTGTTATATTAGCAACTAATAATATCTGCAGAACAACATCAACTGAAGCACTACAAACTCTGACTGGTACTTTACCTATTGACTTGCAAGCTGTTAAAGACGCTGCATTTTATAATATTAAGAAAAATAAAAATTTTATTTATGATAACATGGAAATAAAAACGACTTTTGAAGAAAGAAGAAAAGAGTACATAAAAACATTAAAGTCCCAAGTTGTTAAAAAGTTAGAAGAAACGTGGCAACACAGATGGAAAAATTCGCTCAAGGGCCGTATTACATATACCTATATTCCCAATGTGACATTCGTGGGAAAAAATCCCTGGTTCGTTCCAAATCAGAAGATGTTCTCCATACTATCTAGTCACGGTTCTACAAACGATAGACTATTCAGATTGGGGTGAAGTTCAACACCATCCTGTCCCTATTGCGATGATGAGGAGACAGTACATCATATTATCTTCTCTTGTATAAAATATGAACATTTAAGAAACAAACGAATTAGGGAATTGAGAAATGAATGTC